>NC_091294.1:29062295-29067295 GCF_038502225.1 Cherax quadricarinatus | reverse complement strand
CTGATAATCTTTTCCATGACTTTGCACACAATACATGTCAGAGACACAGGTCTGTAGTTTATTGCCTCATTTCTGTTTCCTTTCTTAAATATGGGGACTACATTTGCTGTCTTCCATTTCTCAGGTAGTTGCCCAGTTTCAAGGGATGTGATGAAGATTGTGGTTAGAGGCACGCACAGCATCTCTGCTCCTTCTCTAAGGACCCATGGGGAGATGTTGTCCGGTCCCATCGCCTTTGAGGTGTCAAGGTCACTTAAGAGCTTCTTCACCTCCTCCTCAGTTGTTCGTATGTCATCCAACACTTGTTGGTATATTCACTCTTGATGTTCCCTTCTGTGCTGTCTTCCCACAGCCCTTCCTGTCTCTACTGTAAAAGCTTCCTTAAATCTCCTGTTCAGCTCCTCACATACCTCCTGATCATTTCTTGTGAGTTCTCCACCTTCTGTCCTTAATCTGATCACCTGGTCTTTGACTGTTGTCTTCCTCCTGATGTGGCTATACATCAGTTTCGGGTCAGTCTTGATTCTCGATGCTATGTCATCCAACACTTGTTGGTATATTCACTCTTGATGTTCCCTTCTGTGCTGTCTTCCCACAGCCCTTCCTGTCTCTACTGTAAAAGCTTCCTTAAATCTCCTGTTCAGCTCCTCACATACCTCCTGATCATTTCTTGTGAGTTCTCCACCTTCTGTCCTTAATCTGATCACCTGGTCTTTGACTGTTGTCTTCCTCCTGATGTGGCTATACAACAGTTTCGGGTCAGTCTTGATTCTCGATGCTATGTCATTTTCATACTGTCGCTGGGCCTCCCTCCTTACCTGTGCGTACTCATTCCTGGCTCTGCGACTGATCTCCCTATTTTCGTGTGTTCTCTGCCTTCTGTACTTTTTCCATTCTCTATTGCACTTTGCTTTTGCCTCCTTACACCGTCGGGTAAACCAGGGGCTTGTTCTGGTCTTCCCGTTGTTACTGTTGCCCATGGGAATAAACCTTTCCACTGCCTCCTTGCATTTTGTTGCTACATATTCCATCATTTCATTTACTGGCTTTCCTGCCAGTTCTCTGTCCCACTGGACCTCCCGCAGGAAGTTCTTCAACCCTATGTAGTCCCCTCTTTTATAGTCAGGCTTTTCCCATTCTACTCCTGTTATTCTCTCCACTTGCAGCTCTACTATGTATTCAAAGCACAGAATCACGTGGTCGCTAGCTCCTAGGGGACTCTCGTACTTGATGTCCTCAATGTCTGAGCTGCCCAGGGTGAACACAAGGTCCAATCTTGCTGGTTCATCCTCCCCTCTCACTCTGGTAGTGTCCTTAACATGTTGGTGCATGAGGTTTTCCAGCACCACGTCCAACATCCTGGCTCTCCATGTTTCGGGACCCCCATGTGGCTCCAGGTTTTCCCAGTCAATCTCCCTGTGGTTGAAATCCCCCATAACCAGCAACTTTGCTCTGCTGGAGTGAGCTCTTCTTGCCACCTCAGCAAGTGTGTCCACCATTGCTCTGTTGCTCTCTTCATATTCCTCTCTTGGCCTCCTGCAGTTCTGTGGTGGATTATACATCACTGCAATGACCACTTTGTGTTCCCCAGACTGAAGTGTACCTGCTATGTAGTCTCTTTCTCCCGTCTCATCTATTCCTTCCATTTTCTCGAATTTCCATCTGTTTTTTACGAGCAGAGCAACCCCACCTCCCCCCCTGCCCCTTCTATCTTTCCTCATGATCTGGTATCCTGGTGGGAAGATTGCATCTGTTATTGTCTCCATGAGTTTTGTTTCTGTAACTGCTATGATGTCTGGGGACTTCTCATTGATTTTTTCTTGCCATTCCTCATGTTTATTCGTTAATCCATCTGCATTTGTGTACCAAACCTTCAACTTCTGTTCTAATACTGTAACTGTGGTGCGTGGAGTGGAAACAGTGGGATCGGTGTGTGATGGTTGGTATGGATTGTTCAGTTACCTTGGGGGTGTCGTCGCTGGAGTCCTTCTGCAGGTGTTTCTGGGGGGTGCACTTTTCCTTCCATTTGATCCTGGGTTATTCTGCTCTCCTTTTTCATTTCCTCCCATTTCTCCTTTCGTTTTTGAACTCTCTCTTTCATTGTCTTCCTTTCGTCCTGAGTTCTGTCTCGGTCGAGGTACACACTCCGGAACTCCTGCTTGCCTCTCAGCCGTGCTTTCTCCTGCAGGATCATGGTTCGGGTTGATTCTGCCTTGAAAATTACTTTGAGAGGCCGATTCCTTTTCTTTGTGAACCACCCAATTCTCCGAAAATTTGCCACCTGGGTCATGTCCCCCTCGCCTATCACCTTCATGATGTCTTCAATCGCTTTTTTCTCCTCCTGCTTTCTTTCATCATAAGTTTCCCCTTTAGCTTCGTCTAGCCCATAGACAAACACGGATCTCTCCCTTTCCACCTCCCACTGTGACTCCCATTGCATCCTCTGATGTGTTTTAGTTCCTTCCCGTGGAGTGTTCCTTCCTTCAGTCCCTTCCCTCGTTATGGCCCCTATGCTTCTTGGTTTATCCTTCCTGCTCACCTGCTCCTGGCCCCCACAGGTATCTGGTAAGGTCCTTGCACATGTCCTAGTTCCTTCAATGTCTTCCAACCTCTCTTTCTGTCCTAGAGTGCTCCCTGTCTTTCTTTTGGCCCCATGTGGGTTTGACAGGACCTCTGCATACAGTTTAGTTTCCATGCTTCCTTCGGACCTGTTGTCTGTGTTCGATGTAGCCATTGCCGATGCTACTTCTGTAATATATTTGTCTCTGTGCTGTTTCAGATGTCTCAGCTCCTCTTCTAATCTCTCTATCTTGATTTCTGCTGCTGTGGCCTGTTGCTTCCACCTTCTGCATTCTGCTGCTAACCTCTCTTCCATCTTCCTTTCCAGCTCATCTAGTCTCCTTCCCCAGTCTTCCTCCCTTATTTTGAGCTCTATCTCCCATTCCTCCCTCTCAGATTCGTCCTTGGAGCCCCTTGTCCTCATCCTGGTTAGGGGGAGGGGAATAGATGGTTAGGAGAGGGGATGGATGGTTGTGGGGGAGGGGGAGGATGGTTATTGGAGGGGTAGAGATAGTTGGGGGAGGGAGTTAGATGGTTTGGGGGAGAGAGGGGATGGATGGTTATGGGGGAGGGGGAGGATGGTTATTGGAGGGAGGGAGGTTGTTGGGCGGGGTTTAGACGGTTTGGGGAGGGGTTAGGTGGTTTGGGGGAGGGGTAGGTAGCTTAGGTGAGGTGGTTAGGGAAGGGGTGGTACGTGTTTGTGTCAAGTGTTTGTGTCAAGTGGTGGAGGGTGTGTGTGTGCGTGTGTGTTTGTGTGTGTGTGTGTTTGTGTGTGCGTGTGTGAGTGTGTGTGTGTGTGTGTGTATGTGTGTGTCTGTGTGTTTGTGTGTGTATGTGTGTGTGTGTGTTTGTGTGTGCGTGTGAGTGTGTGTGTACTCACCTAGTTGTACTCACCTAGTTAAGGTTGCGGGGGTCGAGTCCGAGCTCCTGGCCCCGCCTCTTCACTGATCGCTACTAGGTCACTCTCCCTGAGCGGTGTGTGTGTGTGTACTCACCTAGTTGTACTCACCTAGTTGAGGTTGCGGGGGTCGAGTCCGAGCTCCTGGCCCCGCCTCTTCACTGATCGCTACTAGGTCACTCTCCCTGAGCCGTGAGCTTTATCGTACCTCTGCTTAAAGCTATGTATGGATCCTGCCTCCACTACATCGCTTCCCAAACTATTCCACTTACTGACTACTCTGTGGCTGAAGAAATACTTCCTAACATCCCTGTGATTCATCTGTGTCTTTAGCTTCCAACTGTGTCCCCTTGTTACTGTGTCCAATCTCTGGAACATCCTGTTTTTGTCCACCTTGTCAATTCCTCTCAGTATTTTGTATGTCGTTATCATGTCCCCCCTATCTCTCCTGTCCTCCAGTGTCGTCAGGTTGATTTCCCTTAACCTCTCCTCGTAGGACATACCTCTTAGCTCTGGGACTAGTCTTGTTGCAAACCTTTGCACTTTCTCTAGTTTCTTTACGTGCTTGGCTAGGTGTGGGTTCCAAACTGGTGCCGCATACTCCAATATGGGCCTAACGTATACGGTGTACAGGGTCCTGAACGATTCCTTATTAAGATGTCGGAATGCTGTTCTGAGGTTTGCTAGGCGCCCATATGCTGCAGCAGTTATTTGGTTGATGTGCGCTTCAGGAGATGTGCCTGGTGTTATACTCACCCCAAGATCTTTTTCCTTGAGTGAGGTTTGTAGTCTCTGACCCCCTAGACTGTACTCCGTTTGCGGCCTTCTTTGCCCTTCCCCAATCTTCATGACTTTGCACTTGGTGGGATTGAACTCCAGGAGCCAATTGCTGGACCAGTTCTGCAGCCTGTCCAGATCCCTTTGTAGTTCTGCCTGGTCTTCGATCGAGTGTATTCTTCTCATCAACTTCACGTCATCTGCAAACAGGGACACCTCAGAGTCTATTCCTTCCGTCATGTCGTTCACAAATACCAGAAACAGCACTGGTCCTAGGACTGACCCCTGCGGGACCCCGCTGGTCACAGGTGCCCACTCTGACACCTCGCCACGTACCATGACTCGCTGCTGTCTTCCTGACAAGTATTCCCTGATCCATTGTAGTGCCTTCCCTGTTATCCCTGCTTGGTCCTCCAGTTTTTGCACCAATCTCTTGTGTGGAACTGTGTCAAACGCCTTCTTGCAGTCCAAGAAAATGCAATCCACCCACCCCTCTCTCTCTTGTCTTACTGCTGTCACCATGTGTATGTGTGTGTGTGTGTGTGTTTGTGTGTGTGTGTATGTGTGTACTCACCTAATTGTACTCACCTAATTGTGGTTGCATGTGTCGAGACTCAGCTCATGGCCCCGCCTCTTCACTGATCGCTACTGGGTCCTCTCTCTCTCTCTGCTTCCTGAGCTTTGTCATACCTCTTCTTAAAACTATGTATGGTTTCTGCCTCCACTACTTCACTTGCTAGGCTATTCCACTTGCTGACAACTCTAT
>NC_091294.1:29014795-29054795 GCF_038502225.1 Cherax quadricarinatus | reverse complement strand
TCCGGTGATGTGCTCGGTGTTATGGTCACCCCAAGGTCTTTCTCCCTGAGTGAGGTCTGTAGTCTTTGTCCACCTAGCCTATACTCTGTCTGCGGTCTTCTTTGCCCCTCCCCAATCTTCATGACTTTGCATTTGGCTGGATTGAATTCGAGAAGCCAGTTACTGGACCACATGTCCAGCCTCTCCAGGTCTCTTTGCAGTCCTGCCTCATCCTCGTCCGATTTAATTCTTCTCATCAACTTCACGTCATCTGCGAACAGGGACACTTCAGAGTCTATTCCTTCCATCATGTCGTTCACATATATAAAAAATAGCACTGGTCCTAGAACTGACCCCTGTGGGACCCCGCTCGTAACAGGCGCCCACTGTGATACCTCTTCACGTACCATGACTCGTTGCTGCCTCCCTGTCAGGTATTCCCTTATCCATTGCAGTGCCCTTCCTTTTACGTGTGCCTGATCCTCCAGCTTCTGCACTAATCTCTTGTGGGGAACTGTGTCAAAGGCCTTCCTGCAGTCTAGGAAAACGCAATCTACCCACCCCTCTCTCTCGTGTCTTACTTCTGTTACCTTGTCATAAAACTCCAGAAGGTTTGTGACACAGGATTTGCCTTCCACGAACCCATACTGGTTTTCATTTATAATCTTGTTCCGTTCCAGGTGTTCCACCACTCTCCTGATAATCTTCTCCATGACTTTGCACACAATACATGTCAGAGACACAGGTCTGTAGTTTATTGCCTCATTTCTGTTTCCTTTCTTAAATATGGGGACTACATTTGCTGTCTTCCATTTCTCAGGTAGTTGCCCAGTTTCAAGGGATGTGTTGAAGATTGTGGTTAGGGGCACGCACAGCATCTCTGCTCCTTCTCTAAGGACCCAGGGGGAGATGTTGTCCGGTCTCATCTCCTTTGAGGTATCAAGTTCACTTAGCAGCTTCTGCACCTCCTCCTCGGTTGTTCGTATGTCATCCAACACTTGTTGGTATATTCCTCTTGATGTTCCCTTCAGTGCTGTCTTCCCAGTGCCCTTCCTGTCTCTATTGTAAAAACTTCCTTAAATCTCCTGTTTAGCTCCTCAAATACCTCCTGATCATTTCTTGTGAGTTCTCCACCTTCTGTCCTCAGTCTGATCACTCAGTTTCGGGTCAGTCTTGATTTTCGGTGATATGTTAGTTTCATACTGTCGCTGGGCCTCCCTCATTACCTATGCATACTCGTTCCTGGCTCTGCGACTAATCTCCCTATTTTTATGTGTTCTCTGCCTTCTGTACTTTTTTCATTCTCTATTACACTTTGTTTTTGCCTCCTTACGCCGTCGGGTAAACCAGGGGCTCATTCTGGTCTTCCCATTGTTTCTGTTGCCCTTGGAAATAAACCTTTCCCCTGCCTCCTTGCATTTTGTTGTTACATATTCCATCATTTCATTTACTGGCTTTCCTGCCAGTTCTCTGTCCCATGGAACCTCCTGCAGGAAGTTCCTCAACCCTATGTAGTCCCATCTTTTATAGTCTGGCTTTTCCCCTTCGACTCCTGTTACTCTCTCAACTTGCAACTCTACTATGTATTCAAAGCACAGAACCACGTGGTCACTAGCTCCTAGGGGACTCTCATATGTGATGTCCTCAATGTCTGAACTGTCCAGGGTGAACACAAGGTCCAATCTAGCTGGCTCATCCGCCCCTCTCACTTTCGTAGTGTCCTTAACATGTTGGTGCATGAGGTTTTCCAGCACCACATCCAACATCTTGGCTCTCCATGTTTCGGGACCCCCATGTGGCTCCAGGTTTTCCCAGTCAATCTCCCTGTGGTTGAAATCCCCCATAACCAGCAACTTTGCTCTGCTGGAGTGAGCTCTTCTTGCCACCTCAGCAAGTGTGTCCGCCATTGCTCTGTTGCTCTCTTCACATTCCTCTCTTGGCCTCCTGCAGTTTTGTGGTTGATTATACATCACTGCAATGACCACCTTGTGCTCCCCAGACTGAAGTGTACCTACTATGTAGTCCCTTTCTCCTGTCTCGTCTATGCAAATCATTTTCTCGAATTTCCATTGTTTTTTTATGAGCAGAGCAACCCCTCCTCCCCCTCTGCCCCTTCTATCTTTCCTCATGATCTGGTATCCTGGAGGGAAGATTGCATCTGTTATTGTCTCAGTGAGTTTCGTTTCTGTAACTGCTATGATGTCTGGGGACTTCTCATTGATTCTTTCTTGCCATTCCTCATATTTATTCGTTAATCCATCCGCATTTGTGTGCCAAACCTTCAACTTCTGTTCTAATACTGTAACTGTGGTCCTGGGGTAATACTGGGGTTGGGAGAGCAGGAGCCCTGGTGGGGGCCTGTGGGGGGGCTGCAGTGGAGGTGGAGGAAGAGCTTCCATAGGGGGTTGCTGTAGGGGTAGGGTTCGTAGTGCGGGGGTGGGAACAGAGGGATCGGTGTGTGATGGTTGGTTTGGATTGTTCAGTTGCCTTGGGGATGTCGTGGCTAGAGTCCTTCTGCAGGTGTTTCTTGGGGTGTGCTTGTCCTTTCACCTGTTCTTGGGTTATTCTGCTCTCCTTTTCCATTTCCTCCCATTCCTCCTTTCGTTTTTGCACTCTCTCTTTCAGTATCATCCTTTCCTCCTGTGTTCTGTCTCGATCGAGGTACACACTCATGAACTCCTGTTTGCCTCTCAGCTGTGCTTTCTCCTGCAGGATCATGGTTCAAGTTGATTCTGCCTTGAAAATTACTTTGAGAGGCCGATTCCTTTTCTTTGTGAACCACCCGATTCTCCGAAAATTTGCCACTTGGGTCATGTCCCCCTCGCCTATCACCTTCATGATACCTCAATCGCTTTTTTCTCCTGCTTTCTTTCATCATAAGTTTCCCCTTCATCTTCGTCTAGCCCATAGACAAAAACTGATCTCTCCCTTTCCACCTCCCACTGTGACTCCCATTGCATCCTCTGATGTGTTTTAGTTCCTTCCCGTGAAGTGTTCCTTCCTTCAGTCCCTTCCCTAGCTGTGGCCCCTATGCTCATTGGTTTGTCCTTCCTGCTCACCTGTTCCTGACCCCCACAAGTGTCTGGTATGGTCCCTGCACATGTCCTAGTTTCATCAATGTCTTCCAACCTCTCATTTTGTCCTAGTATGCTCCCTGTCTTTGTTTTGGCCCCATGTGGGTTTGACAGGACCTCTGCATACAGTTTAGCTTCCATGCTTCCTTCAGACCCTTTGTCTGTGTCTGATGTAAACATTGCTGATGCTGCTTCTGTATTATCTTTGTCTCTAGGCTGTTTCACATTTCTCAGCTCCTCTTCTAATATGTGTGTGTGTGTATGTGTGTGTGTGTGTGTGTGTGTGTGTGTGTGTGTGTGTGTGTGTGTGTGTGTGTGTGTGTGTGTGTGTGTGTGTGTGTGTGTGCGTGCATGAGCCTCTACACGTGCACTAACATCTATTGTGTCTGTCAGAACTTCAACACCTGCACTAACACCTGTTATATATGTCAGAGCCTCCATGGTTCGGGGTGAGGAGTCAGCGTCATCAGGTGGAGGTTGGAGGTACTGCTTCCCTCACCTGTGAGGCACACGGTGACACTCCCCTCACCCTCACTTGGACCAGGGGCGGCGCCCCCCTACCACCCATACCCAGGTAAGCTCCCCCTCCTTCTCTCACTCTTATCTATCTTCTGTGTATAATTTCTCCTCCCTGTGACGATGGAGATATCTCCTGCGTACAAGGATAGGCTTTCCTGAGAGATGGGAATTTCCAAGTGATGGTAACTCCAGCTTCTCTGGAAGAAATTCTTTGAAGCTCCCGTAGCTGATGAACTCTCGCTGAAATACTTGACGATATCCTCATTGCCCTGCTGGTGTCTTCCAGCTAAGGCTGATTCATTCCGACACCCTGTTTGAGTTCCATCCTGAGTGAGGAACTGTGGCAGGGGAAACATAGCTTTCGTTCCCACTGTGAAACTATAATATGGAATAAGGTAGTAGCACAATGTGGATTCATCAGTTATGCAAAATTAAAAAAATAAATGGACCGGTCGATTTTTTAGTTAATTTCATAATGGGAAGGATAATTATTTATGAAAAAATGAGATCGATGTTTAAAATGTATTTTTTTTTTTACTCAAACTAAATGTAACATTTATGGGGTATTGGATGTGATTTGTGATACTGAATAAAGTGGTCATGTTCATGAAAGTCTCTTCATGTTTTGACATGTTTATGGTAACTCATGTTTATGCTGTCGTATGTTAGACATCACATGAGTATTTTATCAAGTGGTAATGTTAATATTTTCAAATGATAAATTAGATGTTATCACACTGCTTAAGTCACTTGATTTCTATTATGCTTAATATGTTATCTTCTCTGATATTTAATAACTTTTATGCTTAATATCACTGCGATGAAGTTATAAGTTATTTAAGTGATTCTTTTTATTTTAATCAACAATATTTCAGTTTATGATCCCATTTAGAGATTAGAGAATAAGTTACTTTATGAAGTGTTGTGAAGACACTCATTTCCGCAACTTAGTGTCTGATAACCTGTTTTATTCCTCTGTTTAATACAAGATTCTCTTAAGTAGAGCATTCTTATTTACCCCTCCGCCTCCCCTCCACCAGGTACTAACGGCTGATCTATAGGTACTAGCACAGGTTCTGGCACACAGGTACTTGCACACAGGTACTAACACACAGCTACTAACACACAGCTACTAACGCAGCTATTAACACAGTTACTTAGACAGACGTACTAAATAGATGAACTAGCAGGATTAAAATGCAGAATGTTGCAGATGGTCAGGACGTACCTTGAAAGCAGAGTGTGCCACTAATAGGAATGAGACATCAGAATAGGAGAGAGTTTACACGTGGGGTCCCACAAGCATCAGTATTAGGACCGCTATAGTTCCAGTTATTTGTCAACGACCTATCAGAGAGAACTGACACATATGTGTCACTATTTTCTGATAACGTAACACTTATGAGAAGAATGAAGATGAGGAAAGGAGATGACAGTGATAAACTCCAGGGAGACCTCAACAAACTGCATTTATGGGTAAGCGAGTAACAACTACGGTCCCATTCTAACATATATTGGGTCATACTATTTGGAGACGGTGAGAGCAGACCGGACACTACACGACTTACTGCAAAAACCAGTAAGCTAGAAGGGCCTAGAGGTAAATGTAACACCAAGCATATCGCCGGAATTACACATAATAGAATAAAGTCAGTGGCACATGCAAGATCAGCGAACCTCAAAGTACCATTAATTAAAGAACTTGAATTTAAAAAAAAAACTTCAGAACTTTATATATGGCATATCTTACGCCAGTCACTGAGTGGGAAGACCAACAATGAGGTCTAAATTTCTACATGCAGATCCTATAAATGATCCAGTGACCAGAACTATGAGTGCTGCTTTATGGTGAGAAATTAATGGAAATGATTCGGATGATCTTGGTGGAGAAAAGGACTAGGGGAAACGTGGTTACGACGTAAAAAATCTTAAGAGGATGTGATAAAAGAAATTAGGAGGCAAACTGTTTGAATTAGAAGGGCCTGAATCAAGGGAACACAGATGGAAACTGAAGATATTGATAAGCCATAGGGATATAAGGAAATATTTCTTTAGTCTCAGTATTAACACACAAGCACTCCAAAACTAACACACAGGTATTCCACAGGTACGAGGTATCAGAGAGGCAGGTGGAGACGGGCCAGGTATCAGAGTTGGTACTACGGTCTTCACACCTCAGTGACTCTGGTACTTATGTGTGTACCGCTACCAACACCCACGGTTCCCTTACCGCCGATTTCCACCTCCTGGTGCAAGGTACCATAGCCATGGTGGATGGTACCGTAACCACGGTACATGATACCGTATCCCTAAATGCAGTCTATAAAAAACATAATGTGTTTCTTGCTAGTCTGCTGGAAGTATAGTAACTTGCTGTGAAATGTGTTGAGCTAGTAACATCTCTTGAGTTGCTGTGTAGACGAGACTCACGTAACACTGAAGACGCCACTAACACTTGTGCAACATTATGTATTTCACAGTTTTTGCTTAAAATCTTGATTTTCCAGCCTTAATCCTTAATATTCTTATAGATTTGAAGCTTTTTCTGGCATAGCCTTAAGCTGAAGTGAGTTATAAATAACAATGATCTAAACTTGTAGATTTATCAGTCGTTTTGTCTACCTGATGAAGTCTATCATTCTCCCGTGACTGTCTTCCAGACGTGCCTGACCCACCCTCAGGGGTGACGGTGGCAGAAGAAGGGTCACGTCACCTCACACTCACCTGGACCAGCCCACAGGACTCCAACGCTCCCATCACCGCCTACCTCGTCACCTTCGACGCCCAGCAGGTTCCTGGTAGGTGTATCAACACACTGTTTTTCTTCACCATGTCGATGACCTGGAATATTTGGTACCTTTACCGTTGATATACTTTTGATGAGTTTCAAGAGTCTTACTACTCTCGGAGCCCGGCCATGGGCCAGGCTCGTCTGGTGCTTGCCTCAACCAGGCTGTTGCTGCTGCAGACCCGCTGCCCCACATATTCATAACAGTCTAGATGATCTGGCACTTGGTGAAGATACTTGTCCAGTTTTCTCTTGAAGACTTCTACACTTGTTCCAGCCGTGTTTCTGATATCTTCTGGTAGGATGTTGAATAGTCTGGGGGCCACGAATATTGATATAATGTTCCCTTATTGTTTCCACCCCACCCTGTTCCTCACTGGGTTTATATGTAAATCACAATCACTTGACAACTATTCTTGTTAGCGGGTTTGTATTTGAGAAAACTTGCCTAGTATGAGCCAATAGTGTTCCTCCTTTGTTATGATCTTATGTTCTATTATCGCGAGTTTTTGTTAGTATAGTGTGTCTGACTGTTCTTGTACCTTGACGCCATTGCAAGTCTAATGACAAGCCTCTAAACTTTCATAAACTCATTTATGTACCTGTCCAAATCAAATTACAAAATTAATGCTATGTGCCTAAGGATTATTCTAACATACACTGCAGACTTCTTTACTCGAGTTCTTGAAGGTAGTTCTTATAGACGTATGCGTAATTCTTATTGGTGTAGACTAAGGCAATTGCGTATACTGCTCAGTAACTGAGAAGACAAGTTTAGTGTCGTGTTTACCTTCCAGTTCCCCTTTTTTTGTCTGCCATCTTGAAAATCTGTACTGCCAGGTGGCCACATTTTATTTTTCTATTACTCAGCCAATTTTCAATGCTCTGAATTTTCATGAGTTAGAATTTATAGCACAAATCTTTTCGCAGTTTCCTGAAGTCGTGTTCCTTTCGTAGCCTCAATAATTATTGCAATATATACGCACACTGCCATGTACCAATCGCTTATGGTAGGCCATTTCTGTATAGCTCGAAACGTATGGGTCTTATGACTGATCCTTTAGGAACTCTTAATGTTGCACTTTAGCTTCCTAATTCTTTGTCCATCACTTGATTCATTCTGTTTTGTCATTATTCTTCTTGCATTCTGGTCTGTAATTTAGGGCTTTGTGTTCTTCCTTTCTTGATCTGGGTTACATTAAATATTTTCCAGCTATCAAAAGATCATTTTTTCCACGCACCTTGTTCGATACCTAATGAAGTCTCGTGTTCAGTGCTTTATCTCCTTATATTACTTAAAACAGTGAGCTGTCACGTCCCACAGCTCTTGAGAATTCCCTGTATCAGTATCCAAAGAATTTGCTGTTTTGGACAGAAATTGTTTTATAGTTTAATAAACCAGTACAATATTTGGATCTTTCCACATCTGGATTTTTCCACTGGTGACGCCTCTACCGACTGCTTCACTTCACCTATCTGTAGTATATAAGCCTCTTCTCCGCGCATGTGCTGTACTTTTATCAATATGGATAGACTGAACGCATTAGCGCCAGGCTGAGGGACTGATTACCTCAAACTCCTCCTCTCCTTACACCTTTCTGCTCCGAAACGGCTTAACAAAGCTCCTGGAGAGCGAAACGTTGCCGCAATAAAATGTCACACTAGTTACACATGTGTCCTTTTCTTGAATCTCATCGCGTCTCTTGTTGTCGTCCTATTAATGGAGTATCAGTGGAGGAACTTATGCTCAGTCTTTTATGACAGCTATATTTATTTCCTAATTATTTAACTTCCGCATTCACTTATGGCTCTCATGCTTATCTAGTCTTTTGTTCCGGCGTTGGATGTACTTTTTTAATTTCTTTGATTTCTGACTGATTTTTATTTTATTTCCGGCATGTTCATTTACAGGTTCAGTGGCGATGCTCCAAACTCAATCCTCTGTGTGACGTTATTTTTTCCTGAGCATCCCATCCACGTAAAGTGAATGACGAGTTATCAAAGCTTATTCGTGGGATTATCAAAGCTTATTCCTTGGGTAGCACTGAAAATAGGTTGGGCAAATATTTTTGTTAGTGGGTTTGGGTCTGAGAAGAACGTGCCTAGTATTGGCCAATAGGTCTGTTGCAGTGTTCTTCTCTTATGTTCTTTATGCGATTTCGTCTGTTTGCTGTTTTTGTCATCATGTGTATCAGTTACTACTCTTCCCACTACTACTACTAATCCTTGTACCACCTCCTTCCCTTCCCCTGGTGCAGGTGGTGCTCGTGAAGTGACGGTGGAGGGGGAGCAGCAGAAGGTGAGGCTGGAGGGGCTGCTGCCAGCCACCACCTACACGCTGACGCTGGTGGCTGAGAATCGTGTAGGGAGAAGCCAGCCTTCACCTCCCCTGCGTGTGACTACCCAGGAGGAACCCCCAGCAGCCGCCCCCCAGAGTGTTAATGTTAGTATACCCAGCAACCATCCCCAGAGTGTTAATGTTAGTATATATGTTAACAGCCGGTGGTCTAAATTCTCACAGGTCGTGCTACCGGTACCTCTGGGAATTTACATCACCAGCTGAGGTAAAACAACCATGTGTAAACTTTGCCAGAGGTACTATTGTCATGTCTGGATCATTATGTTATGGAATGCAAGAAAAAGGAATATAATGGCTGCAATATTAACCATATTTTTTAAAGGGGTGGGCCGGTAAGCCAGCAGGAGGCCTCGGTCAGTTGATCAAAGGCTCCAGCTGCAAGTCATCATAAGACCGCTTCAGGAAGCACTCGTCCTGTTTCCTGACAGACCTACCTAACCTAATGCAAAGAAAAAAAATCATGAATTCAGAGACAACTCACTCATAAATATTCCAGGAATGTCAAATTATTTTATCCACAGCTACATATTACTCACTATTAGTGAAAAAGACCCTGACTTTGCCTATTTTAATAAGCTCATCCCCATTTAAATCTGCCCAGATTCCATCACACCTTGCCAATTATCGGTTATTATAAATAACTCATAACTGCATTTTAGCTACATTGTGTCTGTTAGAATTTCATTAGCTCACAAATCACTGTTAACTTGTTTAGCTATGAAAACATTAGGGCCCAGTGCCAAGACCCATTACGTGCCTCTGTTACCTTATGACAGTCGCCCACAGGATGGGTATGGGGTGCATAATAAGGATATTAAACTGACTCCCAACACCCGATCCAGAGCTTCTGGGATACCCACCTAATCACTCCCGGACTAAACAAGCCATACCACGGGTGGGGTTTGAACCAGCGATCAGAGTCTCAAAACTCCAAATTGGAATTTTGAGACTCTGACCACGAGTTCAAACCCCGTCCGTGGTATGGTTTGTTTGCAGTCGTGTCATTACGATTTCGTGAGTCACCCCCAGAGTGTTGATGCTAGTACACCTCCATCAGCGTCCTAGCACCTCCCCAGGTGTTGTGTGGGTATAACAAGTATTGTCTGGGTGTATAATAGAGTTATTATGACCCACGACAGGTGTTGCCAGTGTCCTCAACGGCGTTACAGGTGTCCTGGGACCCACCACCCCACAACCTCACCCACGGTGACGTCCTCGGCTACTACCTGGGCTTTAAGGACGCTAGGTGAGTCACTCCCAAGGCAATTACGGTCAATTAACATCTTCTTAAAGAGAGATGAGATTTTCCCACGGTAATTACTGGTAGTTAACATCCTCTTAAGGACAGATGAGCCGCTCCCACTGTAATAACTGTCCCCTCCCACGGTAATTAGACTAAGATAAGAATTTTAAATAAAGTAGGTATCTGAACCCTTCCCGGACACGAGATAGTTCTCTCTACGTCTCCCATGGTAAGGCCAGGTAGAGACTCTCTCCAGTAGGTATGCTAGGATGAGTCTCACCAGGTTCTCTTCAGGTGTAGTACCTCGCTCACCAGGCCGGTGTTCCTCCGGAGATAATGTCTTCCACGGTAATTCTGGTAAAGTGATTCCCTCCTCCTCTAGTAATTATAGTGAATCTTTATGGTAATTAGGAACCGGGAGAGTTTCCGTGTCTTCCTCTCTCGCTGTCTGTCTGTCTGTCTCTCTCTCTCTCTCTCTCTCTCTCTCTCTCTCCTATAAGCTCCCATATACTCTTATATGCTCCCATATATTTATCAAATGCTTCCGTATATTTTCCTGTACTCTCATGTACTCCCATGTGAATGTAACATGCATGAGGTGACATCTCTCCCCGGCAGCGAGGGTGAGGGTGGGGCGTACAACTTCACGACGGTGGGCGTGGATGGTGTGGGTGTGACGAGTGCCACCCTGGGAGGTCTACGCCCACACGCCCGCTACGCCGTGGTACTGCAAGCCTTCAACTCCAAGGGCGCCGGTCCAGCCTCCCCGCCCGCCCTCGCCACCACCCTGGAGGACAGTGAGTGGGCGTGCTTGTGGGCATAGTGGTGGCTGCAGTGGGTGTAGTTGTAGTAGTGGTGGTTTCAGTGGGTGTAGTTGTAGTAGTGGTGGTGGTGATTGTAGTGGTAATAGTGAAGAGTCTTTATCAGTAATACCCTTATTAGCAGAGAACTTGTATTCACATCAGCAGTTTAAATAACTGTAGTATAAGGAACAGCAGTATAAGGAATAGCAGTATATGAAACAGTAGTATAAGGAGCAACTGTATAAGGAACAGCAGTATAAGGAACAGCAGTATAAGGAACAGCAGTATAAGGAACGGCAGTATAAGGAACAGCAGTATAACAGCAGTATAAGGAACAGCAGCATAAGTAACAGCAGTATAAGGAATACAGTATAAGTAACAGCTGTATAAGGAAAAACAGTATAAGGGACAACAGTATAAAGAACAGCAGTATATGGAACAGTATAAGGAACAGCAGTATAAGGAACAGCAGCATAAGTAACAGCCGTATAAGGAACAGCAGTATAAGGAACAGTATAAGGAACGGCAGTACAAGGAACAGTAGTATAAGTAGCAGCAGTATAAGGAACAGCAGTATAAGTAACAGCAGTATAAGGAACAGCAGTATAAGGAACAGCAGCATAAGTAACAACAGTATAAGGAACAGCAGCATAAGTAACAGCTGTATAAGGAACAGAAGCATAAGTAAAAGCAGTATAAGGAACAGCAGTATAAGGAACAGCAGCATAAGTAACAGCAGTATAAGGAACAGCAGTATAAGTAGCAGCAGCATAAGGAACAGCAGCATAAGTAACAGCAGTATAAGGAACAGCAGTATAAGGAACAGCAGTATAAGTAACAGCAGTATGATGAACAGCAGTATAAGTAACAGCAGTATAAGGAACAGCAGTATAAGGAACACCAGCATAAGTAACAGCAGTATAAGGAACAGCAGTATAAGGAACACCAGCATAAGTAACAGCAGTATAAGGAACAGCAGTATAAGTAGCAGCAGCATAAGGAACAGCAGCATAAGTAACAGCAGTAAAAGGAACAGCAGTATAAGTAACAGCAGTACAATGAACAGCAGTATAAGTAACAGCAGTATAAGGAACAGCAGCATAAGTAACAGCAGTACAAGGAACAGCAGTATAAGAAACAGCAGTATAAGGAACAGCAGTATAAGTAACAGCAGTATAAGGAACAGCAGCATAAGTAACAGCAGTACAAGGAACAGCAGTATAAGTAACAGCAGTATAAGGAACAGCAGCATAAGTAACAGCAGTATAAGGAACAGCAGTATAACAGCAGTATAAGTAGCAGCAGCATAAGGAACAGCAGCATAAGTAACAGCAGTACAAGGAACAGCAGTATAAGGAACAGCAGTATAATGAACAGCAGTATAAGTAACAGCAGTATAAGGAACAACAGCATAAGTAACAGCAGTGCAAGGAACAGCAGTATAAGGAACAGCAGTATAAGGAACAGCAGTATAAGGAACAGCAGTATAAGGAACAGCAGTATAAGTAACAGCAGTATAAGGAACAGCAGCATAAGTAACAGCAGTACAAGAAACAGCAATATAAGTAACAGCAGTATAAGGAACAGCAATATAAGGAACAGCAGTATAAGGAACAACAGTATAAGTAACAGCAGTATAAGTAACAGCAGTACAAGGAACAGCAGTATAAGTAACAGCAGTATAAGTAACAGCAGTATAAGTAACAGCATTATAAGGAACAGCAGTACAAGGAACAGCAGTACAAGGAACAGCAGTATAAGGAACAGCAGCATAAGTAACAGCAGTACAAGGAACAGCAGTATAAGTAACAGCAGTATAAGGAACAGCAGCATAAGTAACAGCAGTATAAGGAACAGCAGTATAACAGCAGTATAAGTAGCAGCAGCATAAGGAACAGCAGCATAAGTAACAGCAGTACAAGGAACAGCAGTATAAGTAACAGCAGTATAAGGAACAGCAGCATAAGTAACAGCAGTGCAAGGAACAGCAGTATAAGGAACAGCAGTATAAGGAACAGCAGTATAAGGAACAG
Source organism: Cherax quadricarinatus (assembly GCF_038502225.1). Taxonomy (NCBI): domain Eukaryota; kingdom Metazoa; phylum Arthropoda; class Malacostraca; order Decapoda; family Parastacidae; genus Cherax; species Cherax quadricarinatus. Next base: position 29,041,997 of record NC_091294.1, on the reverse strand, counting down.
CAGTATAAGGAACAGCAGTATAAGTAACAGCAGTATAAGGAACAGCAGCATAAGTAACAGCAGTACAAGGAACAGCAATATAAGTAACAGCAGTATAAGGAACAGCAATATAAGGAACAGCGGTATAAGGAACAGCAGTATAAGTAACAGCAGTATAAGGAACAGCAGTATAAGTAACAGCAGTACAAGGAACAGCAGTATAAGTAACAGCAGTATAAGTAACAGCAGTATAAGTAACAGCAGTATAAGGAACAGCAGTATAAGGAACAGCAGTATAAGGAACAGCAGTATGAGGAAAAGCAGTATAAGTAACAGCAGTATAAGGAACAGCAGTATAAGGAACAGCAGTATACGGAACAGCAGTATAAGTAACAGCAGTATAAGGAACAGCAGCATAAGTTACAGCAGTATAAGTAACAGCAGTATAAGGAACACAAGTATAAGGAACAGCAGTACAAGGAACAGCAGTTTAAGGAACAGCAGTATAAGGAACAGCAGTATAAGGAACAACAGTATAAGGAACAGCAGTATAAGTAACAGCAGTATAAGGAACAGCAGTATAAGGAACAGCAGTATAAGTAACAGCAGTATAAGGAACAGTAGTATAAGGAACAGCAGTACAAGGAACAGCAGTATAAGTAACAGCAGCATAAGGAACAGCAGTATAAGTAACAGCAGTATAAGGAACAGCAGTATAAGTAACAGCAGCATAAGGAACAGCAGCATAAGTAACAGCAGTATAAGGAACAGCAGTATAAGGAAGAGCAGTATAAGTAACAGCAGTGTAAGTAACAGCAGCATAAGTAACAGCAGTATAAGGAACAGCACTATAAGGAACAGCGGTATAAGTAGCAGCTGCATAAGGAACAGCAGCATAAGTAACAGCAGTACAAGGAACAGCAGTATAAGGAACAGCAGTGTAAGTAACAGCAGTATAAGGAACAGCAGTATAAGTAACAGCAGTATAAGGAACAGCAGCATAAGTAACAGCAGTACAAGGAACAGCAGTATAAGTAACAGCAGTATAAGGAATACAGTATAAGTAACAGCTGTATAAGGAAAAACAGTATAAGGGACAACAGTATAAAGAAAAGCAGTATATGGAACAGTATAAGGAACAGCAGTATAAGGAACAGCAGCATAAGTAACAGCCGTATAAGGAACAGCAGTATAAGGAACAGTATAAGGAACGGCAGTACAAGGAACAGTAGTATAAGTAGCAGCAGTATAAGGAACAGCAGTATAAGTAACAGCAGTATAAGGAACAGCAGTATAAGGAACAGCAGCATAAGTAACAACAGTATAAGGAACAGCAGCATAAGTAACAGCTGTATAAGGAACAGAAGCATAAGTAACAGCAGTATAAGGAACAGCAGCATAAGGAACAGCAGCATAAGTAACAGCAGTATAAGGAACAGCAGTATAAGTAGCAGCAGCATAAGGAACAGCAGCATAAGTAACAGCAGTATAAGGAACAGCAGTATAAGGAACAGCAGTATAAGTAACAGCAGTATGATGAACAGCAGTATAAGTAACAGCAGTATAAGTAACAGCAGTATAAGGAACAGCAGTATAAGGAACACCAGCATAAGTAACAGCAGTATAAGGAACAGCAGTATAAGGAACACCAGCATAAGTAACAGCAGTATAAGGAACAGCAGTATAAGTAGCAGCAGCATAAGGAACAGCAGCATAAGTAACAGCAGTAAAAGGAACAGCAGTATAAGTAACAGCAGTACAATGAACAGCAGTATAAGTAACAGCAGTATAAGGAACAGCAGCATAAGTAACAGCAGTACAAGGAACAGCAGTATAAGTAACAGCAGTATAAGGAACAGCAGTATAAGTAACAGCAGTATAAGGAACAGCAGCATAAGTAACAGCAGTATAAGGAACAGCAGTATAAGTAACAGCAGTATAAGGAACAGCAGCATAAGTAACAGCAGTATAAGGAACAGCAGTATAACAGCAGTATAAGTAGCAGCAGCATAAGGAACAGCAGCATAAGTAACAGCAGTACAAGGAACAGCAGTATAAGGAACAGCAGTATAATGAACAGCAGTATAAGTAACAGCAGTATAAGGAACAGCAGCATAAGTAACAGCAGTGCAAGGAACAGCAGTATAAGGAACAGCAGTATAAGGAACAGCAGTATAAGGAACAGCAGTATAAGGAACAGCAGTATAAGTAACAGCAGTATAAGGAACAGCAGCATAAGTAACAGTACAAGAAACAGCAATATAAGTAACAGCAGTATAAGGAACAGCAATATAAGGAACAGCAGTATAAGGAACAACAGTATAAGTAACAGCAGTATAAGTAACAGCAGTACAAGGAACAGCAGTATAAGTAACAGCAGTATAAGTAACAGCAGTATAAGTAACAGCAGTATAAGGAACAGCAGTATAAGGAACAGCAGTACAGGGAACAGCAGTATAAGGAACAGCAGCATAAGTAACAGCAGTACAAGGAACAGCAGTATAAGTAACAGCAGTATAAGGAACAGCAGCATAAGTAACAGCAGTATAAGGAACAGCAGTATAACAGCAGTATAAGTAGCAGCAGAAGGAACAGCAGCATAAGTAACAGCAGTACAAGGAACAGCAGTATAAGTAACAGCAGTATAAGGAACAGCAGCATAAGTAACAGCAGTGCAAGGAACAGCAGTATAAGGAACAGCAGTATAAGGAACAGCAGTATAAGGAACAGCAGTATAAGTAACAGCAGTATAAGGAACAGCAGCATAAGTAACAGCAGTACAAGGAACAGCAATATAAGTAACAGCAGTATAAGGAACAGCAATATAAGGAACAGCGGTATAAGGAACAGCAGTATAAGTAACAGCAGTATAAGGAACAGCAGTATAAGTAACAGCAGTACAAGGAAAAGCAGTATAAGTAACAGCAGTATAAGGAACAGCAGTATGAGGAACAGCAGTATAAGTAACAGCAGTATAAGGAACAGCAGTATAAGGAACAGCAGTATACGGAACAGCAGTATAAGTAACAGCAGTATAAGGAACAGCAGCATAAGTTGCAGCAGTATAAGTAACAGCAGTATAAGGAACAGAAGTATAAGGAACAGCAGTACAAGGAACAGCAGTTTAAGGAACAGCAGTATAAGGAACAGCAGTATAAGGAACAGTATAAGGAACAGCAGTATAAGTAACAGCAGTATAAGGAACAGCAGTATAAGGAACAGCAGTATAAGTAACAGCAGTATAAGGAACAGTAGTATAAGGAACAGCAGTACAAGGAACAGCAGTATAAGTAACAGCAGCATAAGGAACAGCAGTATAAGTAACAGCAGTATAAGGAACAGCAGTATAAGTAACAGCAGCATAAGGAACAGCAGCATAAGTAACAGCAGTATAAGGAACAGCAGTATAAGGAAGAGCAGTATAAGTAACAGCAGTGTAAGTAACAGCAGCATAAGTAACAGCAGTATAAGGAACAGCAGTATAAGGAACAGCGGTATAAGTAGCAGCAGCATAAGGAACAGCAGCATAAGTAACAGCAGTACAAGGAACAGCAGTATAAGGAACAGCAGTGTAAGTAACAGCAGTATAAGGAACAGCAGTATAAGTAACAGCAGTATAAGGAACAGCAGCATAAGTAACAGCAGTACAAGGAACAGCAGTATAAGTAACAGCAGTATAAGGAACAGCAGTATAAGGAACAGCAGTATAAGTAACAGCAGTATAAGGAACAGCAGCATAAGTAACAGCAGTATAAGTAACAGCAGCATAAGTAACAGCAGTATAAGTAACAGCAGTATAAGTAACAGCAGTATAAGTAAAAGCAGTATAAGGAACAGCAGTATAAGGAACAGCAGTACAAGGAACAGCAGTATAAGTAACAGCAGTACAAGGAACAGCAGTATAAGGAACAGAAGTACAAGGAACAGCAGTATAAGGAACAGCAGTATAAGGAACAGCAGTATAAGTAACAGCAGTATAAGGAACAGCAGTGTAAGGAACAGCAGTATAAGGAACAGCAGTATAAGTAACAGCAGTATAAGGAACAGCGGCATAAGGAACAGCAGTACAAGGAACAGCAGTATAAGTAACAGCAGTATAAGGAACAGCAGTATAAGTAACAGCAGTATAAGGAACAGCAGTATAAGTAACAGCATTATAAGGAACAGCAGCATAAGTAACAGCAGTATAAGGAACAGCAGTATAAGGAACAGCAGTATAAGTAACAGCAGCATAAGTAACAGCAGTATAAGGAACAGCGGTATAAGTAGCAGCAGCGTAAGGAACAGCAGCATAAGTAACAGCAGTACAAGAAACAGCAGAATAAGGAACAGCAGTATAAGGAACAGCAGTGTAAGGAACAGCAGTATAAGTAACAGCAGTATAAGGAACAGCAGCATAAGTAACAGCAGTACAAGGAACAGCAGTATAAGTAACAGCAGTATAAGGAACAGCAGTATAAGTAACAGCAGTATAAGGAACAGCAGCATAAGTAACAGCAGTATAAGTAACAGCAGTATAAGTAACAGCAGTATAAGTAACAGCAGTATAAGGAACAGCAGTGTAAGGAACAGCAGTATAAGGAACAGCAGTATAAGTAACAGCAGTATAAGGAACAGCAGTATAAGTAACAGCAGTATAAGTAACAGCAGTATAACAGCAGTATAAGTAACAGTAGTATAACAGCAGTATAAGTAACAACAGTATAAGTAACAGTAGTATAAGGAACAGCAGTATAAGGAACAGTAGTATAAGTAACAGCAGCATAAGTAACAGCAGTATAAGTAACAGTAGTATAAGTAACAGCAGTATAAGTAACAGTAGTATAAGGAAGAGCAGTATAAGGAACAGTAGTATAAGTAACAGCAGTATAAGGAACAGCAGTATAAGTAACAGCAGTCTAAGGAACAGCAGTATAAGGAACAGTAGTATAAGTAACAGCAGCAAAAGTAACAGCAGTATAAGTAACAGTAGTATAAGGGTTGTATAAAGCTCTGTACATCAACTTTGAGGCTTCACTTAGGTTATTCAGCTTAGTTTTGAACTCCATTCTTGGGAATAACTATAAATACAATAGAAAATATACAGACTCAGGTAACAGAATTAAGATACTGTATAAGAATTAAACCACTGTATAAGAATTAAACCACTGTATAAGAATTAAACCACTGTATAAGAATTAAACCACTGTATTAGGAATCACTCATACGAGGACTGAGTGAGAGCCTTGAAACTTCACTCTCTAGACTCTAGAGCCTAGATTCTAGACTCTAAAGACTAGAGAAACAGAGTAAAGAGAGACATCACTGATATATAAAATATATGCATAAACAAAGGCGATATAAATATAGTACTGACGATATCGATTTATGAAAGAACTCGAAGTAACGAATTTAAATTACAAAAATTTAGATATAAAAAGAACGTAGAAAACAATGTAGGGTCATACAAGGTACCTTGGTACCTTGTATGACTTTTAAAAATAGCTTAGACAAATGTTTGAGTGAGAAGAGTTGGGTTTGACTAGGTATTAGGTAATAAAGTAATTTACGATATAACTTTGGGAATAGGTTGGACAAATATGTGTGGGGTGGAAATAGTTGGATTTAGGGAGGTGGCCATTTCTAAATCTCCAAAAAGGAGAACACAGCCGCTATGTGTATGTGTATATAAATATATATATATATATATATATATATATATATATATATATATATATATATATATATATATATATATATATATATATATATATATATATATACACGTATACATAATAAGGTTAGGTAAGTTTTCTAAGGTTCTTTTGGTACAAAATTGTTAATTTTCACATTAACATATTTAGAAAAATATATCTTTAAACATATAAGAGACAATTTTAGAAAGGACTAACATTATATATATATATATATATATATATATATATATATATATATATATATATATATATATATATATATATATATATATATATATATGTCGTGCCGAATAGGCAGAACTTGCGATCATGGCCTAAATAGCAAAGCTTATCTTGCCATATAGGACAAGTGAAAATTTGTGTATACAATAATTTCGCCAAAATCATTCTGAACCTAACGAAAAAAATATATTTCACTGTGTTTGTTTAGTATTAAATTATTGTAAACAAATATAAAATATATTTAGTTGGGTTAGGCTAAAATAAATTGCGCTTGTTATAATAAGGTTAGGTAAGTTTTCTAAGATTCTTTTGGTGCAAAATTAAAATTTTTTACATTAGCATTAATGAAAAAAATATATCTTTAAACGTATAAGAGAAAATTTCAGAACGGACTTAATTTTAAATGAGTTCTTGCTAATTGACCAGTTTTACATATTCGGCACGACATTATATATATATATATATATATATATATATATATATATATATATATATATATATATATATATATATATATATATATATATATATATATATATATATATATATAATGTTAGTCCTTTCTAAAATTGTCTCTTATATGTTTAAAGATATATTTTTCCAAATATGTTAATGTGAAAATTAACAATTTTGTACCAAAAGAACCTTAGAAAACTTACCTAACCTTATTATAACAAGCGCAAATTAATTTAGCCTAATCAAAATAAATATATTTTAGATAAGTTTTCAATAATTTAATAATAAACAAACACAATGAAATACATTTTTTTTTTCGTTAGGCTCAGAATGAATTTTGCGAAATTATTACATACACAAATTTTCGCTTTCCTTATTCGGCAAGAAGAGCGTTGCTATTTAAGCCAAAATCGCAACTTTTACCTATTCGGCACGACTGTGAAGCAGTTGCCCACGCAGCACAAGTATACATCAACAACATATCAGATGAAAAAGCCTTGATCAGATTGGACTTTGCCAACTCTTTCAACTTAGTCAGAAGGGATGCTGCTCTACAAGCAGTTTCTAGAAACTTCCCTTCCCTTTATCCCTTCAAACACTCGTGTTATAGTGTGACTTCTAAATTATTGTTTGGGGACAATGAAATCGACTCATGTGAGGGTGTGCATCAGGGGGACCCTCTCGCCCCCCTTTCTATTGTCTGGTCATCAAAGAAGTCACAGAAGCACTCTCCAGTGAGCTCAATATCTGGTTCCTGGATGATGGTACCCTAGCTGGCACAACAGAATCTCTCCTAGAGGACATCAGAAAAATTAAAGGCATGGGACAGAGCCTTTGGCCAAATGTGAAGTAGTTTCTACCAATCGACAGATCATTCAAAATATTAGTGTTGTATTCAGAGTGTATTGAATATTTCCCTTGAAGATGGACAATGGTTGCAAGCCTCACTTCCAGTCAGGCTTGGGGGGCTGGAAGTACGCAGATCCTCCCAGATTGCCCTACCAGCTTTCCTATCCTCTTCCATAGCATCGAACGAGTTAATAAAACAAATTCTTCCGGGCAACCTCAGTGACTCAGCAGGTATACAGGACCATACCTGTGCCAGTGTCACCACTGAATGTAAGACTCTTGCTGCTCCAGCACCAAAACAGTTGTACTTGATATTGTAAATTGTCTACTGTAACTGTTACCACCAAATCTATTAAAGCTCAGATAATCTTAAGTTAATTTTAAGCCTGCCCATAATGCTCAGCATACAAGGGGCTTTTGACATGTACACCCAACTGCTATAATACCTTGTACGTACAACTATGTATCATGTTCTAATAAACTATTATTATTATTATTATATATATATATATATATATATATATATATATATATATATATATATATATATATATATATATATATATATAAAATGAATATTCATTTTTACTTTATTGTATTATAATAACCAAAATGTGCAAATTACCAAATTCTAGTGCTTAACAAATTAATTACTAAAGTTTTAAGCCTGGAAATTTAACTTAAATCAAACATATTTTATGATGAGTTGAAATATATAAAAAAAGTTGTAGAAAATATTCAAAATATACTGAGGAGAATTATTTATTTATCATATATCACTACAATGTGATAAATATTTTTTGTGGTATTTTTTTTCTAAAAATTTAATTTTTAAAACGCACTGTAAATATTATAAACATGCACTCATAGAGTAAAATTAAATAATCGGATGAAATGAATATTCATTTTTACTTTCGCTGGAACATCGTATGCTAACCAAATTAATTTACTTTACAAACTTAAGGAAGTAGCCAATTTACCATGAATATCTATTTTTTGAACATTAAAATGGTATTAAAATACCGACAGATTGTTAGGTAAGACACATATGCAACAGTTAGGTATCTTTATTTCGAAACGTTTCGCCTACACAGTAGGCTTCTTCAGTCGAGTACAGAAAAGTTGATAGAAGCAGAAGATACTTGAAGACGATGTAATCAGTCCATCACCCTTAAAGTTTTGAGGTGGTCAGTCCCTCAGTCTGGAGAAGAGCATTGTTCCGTTGTCTGAAACAATATGAAGTTGAAGTGACAGAATGGGGCCTTATATAGTGCCAGGAGGTGAGACGTAGGTTGCTTTGGGAGGGCAGGTCCCTCTCAAACCCAGCCGTTCTCATTAGTAGAGGTTGTCGAAGTTGATGGTCTGTACCAAGATACCCTTGTGTTGCAGTGTCTGACAGAATGAACATTAAAATGGTATAAAATACCGCCTACTGTGTAGGCGAAACGTTTCGAAATAAAGATACCTAACTGTTGCATATGTGTCTTACCTAACAATCTGTCGGTATTTTATACCATTTTAATGTTCATTCTGTCAGACACAGACCATCAACTTCGACAACCTCTACTAATGAGAACGGCTGGGTTTGAGAGGGACCTGCCCTCCCAAGCAACCTACGTCTCACCTCCTGGCACTATATAAGGCCCCATTCTGTCACTTCAACTTCATATTGTTTCAGACAACGGAACAATGCTCTTCTCCAGACTGAGGGACTGACCACCTCAAAACTTTAAGGGTGATGGACTGATTACATCGTCTTCAAGTATCTTCTGCTTCTATCAACTTTTCTGTACTCGACTGAAGAAGCCTACTGTGTAGGCGAAACGTTTCGAAATAAAGATACCTAACTGTTGCATATGTGTCTTACCTAACAATATCTATTTTTTGTATTTCTGCCCTTGCCTTCTCGAAGAGTTTTCTGTTGGCTAGGAATTTTTTATACATGGCTGGGCACTCTTTTGAGAGGTTTTTAACAATTTGAAAATCTGTTTTGACTGAGTTTACTTGCAGTCTTGTGACGAATGGTTTAGAAAACCGACAAGTTGAAGAATTGAGACACTTATGCAACATATGGGAATCTTTATTGAAGAAACGTTTCGCCACACAGTGGCTTCATCAGTCCAATACAAAGTAGAAATGGGTAAGGAGAGGAGAAGTTTGAGGTAATCAGTCCCTCAACCTGGAATCGATGTGTTCAGTCCATCACTCTTGTAGGTGATGGACTTGTAGGTTGAGAGACTGATTACCTCAAACTTCTCTCCTTACCCATTTCTACTTTGTATTGGACTGATAAAGCCACTGTGTGGCGAAACGTTTCTTCAATAAACATTCCCATGTGTTGCATAAGTGTCTCAATTCTTCTACTTGCAGACTCTTTCTTTCGTTTCTCCAAGCTTAGGTCATCATTAAAAAGGCTCGTCCTGTGTAGGTATTGTTGCACTCACCCTCAGATTTGTGAAAGGGGCCTGAAATGTACTGAACAGCTTGAGGCAGCGTTCCTCACAGTGGCTATCTACCATCTCAGGTGTATTAATAATTCCCTGCACAATCCCCTTCTATTCATATAATTCATCCATATCAGTATCTTGAAGGCTACGACCTTAAATACATCACAGAATTCTCTAAAAGGTATGGCACTTGCTAGGTTCATTTTTGGCACTTTGTTATGAAAGCTGCTTTCAGAGAAGTCACACCTGTTACTTAAGTACTTTATGGTTCTTTGATAGAAAGCAATGAAGTTTGCTTCACATTTCTTAGACACATCTCTGGTAAGCTGGACAAGCTTGATCTTTACTGCAAAGCCAAAAAGAAAAAAAAAAACAGTCTTTTACTCTTCTCTCAAGTTTACTTTTCACTTCAGACATTAGCATAAAAATTGACGATTCACAGGCATTTCCTTCATCATCATAGCAAAGCACTTTCACAGTACCTTGGGTCACTCCTCACAAACGTCTGGAAAAAACTTTCGAGGACTTCCCAGCACGTAAGTATTCTGTCAGTAGCTGGCAAAAGAGAGAACCATCTAGTCACATCATACAGCAACAGGCTGTGACTATCAACCTCAACAAACATATATGTAATTCCTTTAACAGTGCTGTTCTTTTAGATGAGATGGTGATTTTCAACATCAATTTCTAGTATTGCTGTAACAAATCTTGTTGCATTGTGCAAAATGTAAGCCAGACAGTTTGCAACAATAATGTTCTTTCGAGCCGTTTTCAATTTTTGATAAACATTGTTGAGTTTTCCATAGTTTACACTTGCACTGTCAGCAGTGTATGTAGACACTCTATTCAGATCCAGACCCGACGTCTCTAGTTTAGACAGTAGCTGATTTGTTATGGCCTCTGATGATTCATTGTTATCGCTGTAAAAGTCAAGTAACACATGGTGCATTCCCTTCTCAAAATGTATTTTAGAAGTATTGGGAAACACTTTGTTGCACTTTTGTTTGAAGCATCAGTTGCTATTGAAAAGGGCAAGCTATGTTCTTTGATGTGCTCCATTTGTGTTTGTACAGAATACGTTGCTAGAATATTTTCAAACTGAGCTTTTGTTTTAGTTTTCACTATCAGCGAGTCACTATATATTTATTTGTCAACTTTTACTCTACAGTCAACATTTCCGCATGACTGATGGTACTTCACAGCATGATGCACTTTATACGGTACTGAGGCCATTATTTCGTAATCTTGAGATGATCGAGCTTGGCATGAAAATAATAAGTGATGACGCACAGTGTTAACTTTATACTTATCTGTGGCAACGTGCATATTAAATTCATTTTTACCAGTGCCGTTAATATCTACATCACAACGACATAGTTTACAAAATGCATGAAAGTCACCTTTTCTGCTTTTAGCGATAAATCGAAATTCTTTGGAACATTCATAATTAAGCGTAGTCTTTCTTTTCAGCATTTCTTTAGGGACTTAATTTAAGCCAAAAATAAAGTCAGCCACTTCCCACTGCGACCCTCGGCAGGCTGACCGTCTCAGATTCGGACGTGTACTTAATTGATAGTTTGACTCGTCTGGTACATGTTCTCTGCGGCTCAGAACGTGGTGTTGCCAATAGCAACTACATAAAATTATATTAAAAATACGTCAGTAGTTATTATGGCCTTCAGTTCCCGCTCTTCTGGTATACGTAAGGAAATTTATATAATTCTTTTAAGGCAGGTCCCAAAAAGGACAAATTACATCCTGCTTAAGGTTGTGCATGACGAAGGGCAGAGTGCTCAAAGGCAGGATTGTCCTGCCTGAAGCAGGACGTCTGGCCAGCCTAGTTGCATTTGAGAAAGACCTGCCTGGTATGGGCAAGCGGGTCTTCTGCCGTGCTCCTCCAGTCTTATGCTCTTGTCTTCTTGCACGGACAGAGCCGAGTTCACCACCTGGTCACGTGACTTGTGAGAGTGTGACGTCATCCAGTGTTGTGGTGACGTGGGCGCCGCCGCCACCTCGTCACAGGAACGGTGTCATCGTCAACTACCGTGTTTATTACTCCCAATCTTCACCACACGGTGAGTTTACTCCCCCCACATGGTGAGTCTACTTTCCCCCACACGGTGAGTCTACTTCTCCCCACATGGTGAGTCTACTTCCCCCCACACGGTGAGTCTACTTCTCCCACACTACCTACACTTACCTCAGATCTGCAGTCAAGAAAGGTGGTGCTATTTGTCCAGTGTGTTACCTGGCATATTTGAGCGGTGTGTTCTGGTTTGTAACTTACCTTGCTACGTAAGTTTCAAGGAACGTTGCAATGTCTTACAGAGTTAAGAGTAGTATAGGAGGAAAATCTCCCTTTTAAGGCAGACGATAAAAAGTAGAAAATTCGTTTGGATAAGAGTAACAATGAAGACAAAGTACTAGTGGGTAGCCAAGGGGAACATGTTTACAGTAACGAATGGAAGAGAATTTGGAGAAAAGGACTCCGTCAGCCGAACCGAAATACGTATAAGCTTTTATCTCTCCTGTGTGCGGGTTATGTATTGTGTCTTTTTGTTCTTTCAGCTTCGGACATGTATGGTATACAATATGGACAAGATGAAGAATTAGATACGTGCAAAATCTGGGTATCTTTACAATAAAGATACCCAGATGTTTCACGTGTTTAAATCTACACTCTCTGTTACAGGGACTCGGGTATCATAGTGTCAACTATCATGTGTAACAGAGTGTGAAGGCTCACACGGATGTGAAGTATCAGGTGTCATGTGTTACAGAGTGAAGGCTCACACAGATGTCAAGTATCAGGTGTCATGTGTTGCAGAGAGTGAAGGCTCACACAGATGTCAAGTATCAGGTGTCATGTGTTACAGAGTGAAGGCTCACACAGATGTCAAGTATCAGGTGTCATGTGTTGCAGAGAGTGAAGGCTCACACAGATGTCAAGTATCAGGTGTCATGTGTTACAGAGAGTGAAGGCTCACACAGATGTCAAGTATCAGGTGTCATGTGTTACAGAGAGTGAACGCTCACACAGATGTCAAGTATCAGGTGTCATGTGTTACAGAGAGTGAAGGCTCACACAGATGTCAAGTATCAGGTGTCATGTGTTACAGAGGGTGGAGGCTCAGGCAGCGTGGTGTCAGAAACACAAAGGGCCACACTGGCAGGACTGTCACCATGGACCAACTACAGCATCACTGTAGCAGCTGCCACCCGTGCGGGCGAGGGCGCGCCCGCACACGCTCTCCTCTGTACCACCGACCAGGACGGTGAGCAAACGTGTCATACATCTCAAGCAATATTCTCTTCCCTAAATATATATAAATGTGTGTATATGTGTGTGTGTGTGTGTGTGTGTGTGTGTGTGTGTGTGTGTGTGTGTGTGTGTGTGTGTGTGTGTGTGTGTGTGTGTGTAGCCTGGCTTACTTCAGAAAAAAATATACAAGACATTTCATTCCAAAAAAGTTGTTGAATGTGTTGTGTTCCACTGTATGTTCAAGCAAGGTATTACCAGAACTATTTATAGTGAATTACTGAAGTTGAAACAAACTTGTAGGATTTTACCCTGTACACGTCCTGTTCTTGTGATCGTAGTGCCGGAAGCTCCTGCACACGTGAAGGCGGTGGTGTCTGGTCCGCGGGCAGCCGTTGTGTCGTGGGCGCCACCTACACGCCCACACGGGCGTATCAGCCGCTACACGGTGCACTGGGAGCCAGCTGGTGGGCGAGGTGGACCCCACAGCCGGAGAGTGGAGCCCCATCTGACCCACCTGACCCTGCATGACCTGCCACACACCACACATCAGGTCAGTGCCACCACCACCACCTTACCCTGCATGACCTTCCCCACACCACCTCCTAACCATGCAAGACCTGCCCCATACCACCTGAGCCTGCATGACCTGCCCCACATCTCCACCCGAGCCTGTATGACCTGCCACACACCACCACCTGGCCCTGCATGACCTGCCACACACCACCACCTGACCCTGCGTGACCTGCCACACACCTCCACCTGACCCTGCATGACCTACCACACACCACCACCTTACCCTGCATGACCTGCCACTCACCTCCACCTGACCCTGCATGACCTGCCACACACCACCACCTGACCCTGCATGACCTGCCACACACCACCACCTGACCCTGCATAACCTGCCACACACCACCACCTTTCCCTGCATGACCTGCCACACACCACCACCTTACCCTGCATGACCTGCCACACACCACCACCTGACCCTGCATGACCTGCCACACACCACCACCTTACCCTGCATGACCTGCCACACACCACCACCTTACCCTGCATGACCTGCCACACACCACCACCTGACCCTGCATGACCTGCCACACACCAGCACCTGACCCTGCATGACCTGCCACACACCACCACCTGACCCTGCATGACCTGCCACACACCACCACCTGACCCTGCATGACCTGCCACACACCACCACCTGACCCTGCATGACCTGCCACACACCTCCACCTGACCCTGCATGACCTGCCACACACCACCACCTGACCCTGCATGACCTGCCACTCACCTCCACCTGACCCTGCATGACCTGCCACACACCACCACCTGACCCTGCATGGCCTGCCACACACCACCACCTGACCCTGCATGACCTGCCACACACCACCACCTGACCCTGCATGACCTGCCACACACCACCACCTTACTCTGCATGACCTGCCACACTCCACCTTATCCTGCATGACCTGCCACACGCCACCACCTGACCCTGCATGACCTGCCACACACCACCACCTTGTCCTGCATGACCTGCCACACACCACCACCTGACCCTGCATGACCTGCCACACACCACCACCTGACCCTGCGTGACCTGCCACACACCTCCACCTGACCCTGCATGACCTGCCACACACCACCACCTGACCCTGCATGACCTGCCACACACCACCACCTGACCCTGCATGACCTGCCACACACCACCACCTGACCCTGCATGACCTGCCACACACCACCACCTTACTCTGCATGACCTGCCACACACCACCACCCTGCATGACCTGCCACACACCACCACCTGCATGACCTGCCACACACCACCACCTGACCCTGCATGACCTGCCACACACCACCACCTGACCCTGCATGACCTGCCACACACCACCACCTGACCCTGCGTGACCTGCTACACACCTCCACCTGACCCTGCATGACCTGCCACACACCTCCACCTGACCCTGCATGACCTGCCACACACCACCACCTGACCCTGCATGACCTGCCACACACCACCACCTGACCCTGCATGACCTGCCACACACCACCACCTGACCCTGCGTGACCTGCCACACACCTCCACCTGACCCTGCATGACCTGCCACACACCTCCACCTGACCCTGCATGACCTGCCACACACCACCACCTGACCCTGCATGACCTGCCACTCACCTCCACCTGACCCTGCATGACCTGCCACACACCACCACCTGACCCTGCATGGCCTGCCACACACCACCACCTGACCCTGCATGACCTGCCACACACCACCACCTGACCCTGCATGACCTGCCACACACCACCACCTTACTCTGCATGACCTGCCACACTCCACCTTATCCTGCATGACCTGCCACACGCCACCACCTGACCCTGCATGACCTGCCACACACCACCACCTTACCCTGCATGACCTGCCACACACCACCACCTTGTCCTGCATGACCTGCCACACACCTCCACCTTGTCCTGCATGACCTGCCACACACCACCACCTGACCCTGCATGACCTGCCACACACCACCACCTGACCCTGCATGACCTGCCACACACCTCCACCTGACCCTGCATGACCTGCCACACACCACCACCTGACCCTGCATGACCTGCCACACACCACCACCTGACCCTGCATGACCTGCCACACACCACCACCTGACCCTGCATGACCTGCCACACACCACCACCTTACTCTGCATGACCTGCCACACACCACCACCTTATCCTGCATGACCTGCCACACGCCACCACCTGACCCTGCATGACCTGCCACACACCACCACCTTACCCTGCATGACCTGCCACACACCACCACCTGACCCTGCATGACCTGCCACACACCACCACCTGACCCTGCATGACCTGCCACACACCACCACCTGACCCTGCATGACCTGCCACACACCACCACCTGACCCTGCGTGACCTGCCACACACCTCCACCTGACCCTGCATGACCTGCCACACACCTCCACCTGACCCTGCATGACCTGCCACACACCACCACCTGACCCTGCGTGACCTGCCACACACCTCCACCTGACCCTGCATGACCTGCCACACACCTCCACCTGACCCTGCATGACCTGCCACACACCACCACCTGACCCTGCAGTACCTGCCACACACCTCTACCTGACCCTGCATGACCTGCCACATACCACCACCTGACTCTGCATGACCGGCCCACACACCTCCACTTGACCCTGTATGACCTGCCACACACCACCTGACCCTGCATGACCTGCCACACACCACCACCTTACCCTGCATGACCTGCCACACACCACCACCTGACCCTGCATGACCTGCCACACACCACCACCTGACCCTGCATGACCTGCCACACACCACCACCTGACCCTGCGTGACCTGCCACACACCTCCACCTGACCCTGCATGACCTGCCACACACCTCCACCTGACCCTGCATGACCTGCCACACACCACCACCTGACCCTGCAGTACCTGCCACACACCTCTACCTGACCCTGCATGACCTGCCACATACCACCACCTGACCCTGCATGACCTGCCACACACCTCTACCTGACCCTGTATGACCTGCCACACACCACCACCTGACCCTGCATGAAATGCCACACAACACCACCTGACCCTGCATGACTGCCACACACCATCACCTGACCCTGCATTACCTGCCCCACACCTCCACCTGACCCTGCATGACCTGCCCCACACCTCCACCTGACCCTGCATGACCTGCCCCACACCTCCACCTGACCCTGCATTACCTGCCACACACCACCACCTGACCCTGCGTGACCTGCCCCACACCTCCACCTTACCCTACATGACCTGCCACACACCACCTGACCCTGCATGACCTGCCACACACCACCACCTGACCCTGCATGACCTGCCCCACACCACAACCTGACCCTGCATGACCTGCCACACACCACCACCTGACCCTGCATGACCTGCCCTACACCTCCACCTGACCCTGCATGACCTGCCACACACCACCACCTGACCCTGCATGACCTGCCCTACACCTCCACCTGACCCTGCATGACCTGCCACACACCTCCACCTGACCTTGCATGACCTCCCACACACCACCACCTGACCCTGCATGACCTGCCCCACACCACCTGACCATGCATGACCTCCCACACACCACCACCTGACCCTGCATGACCTGCCCCACACCACCTGACCATGCATGACCTGCCACACACCTCCACCTGACCCTGCATGACCTGCCACACACCACCACCTGACCCTGCATGACCTGCCCCACACCTCCACCTGACCCTGCATGACCTGTCCTACATCTCCACCTGACCCTGCATGACCTGCCCTACACCACCTCCAGACCCTGCATGACCTGCCCCACACCACCTGACCATGCATGACCTGCCACACACCTCCACCTGACCCTGCATGACCTGCCACACACCACCTGACCCTGCATGACCTGCCCCACACCTCCACCTTACCCTGCATGACCTGTCCTACATCTCCACCTGACCCTGCATGACCTGCCCTACACCTCCAACTGACCCTGCATGACCTGCCACACACCACTGATCACACACCAGGTCAGTGCAATTGTTTCCTACTGGCTTTTAAATTTAATTCAGGATTAAATTTCCTTATTTCAAATTAATCAACACTATAAAATCGATTAAATGTAATATTGTGTCTAGTCACCTATTAATTAAGCTGTACCTGAGGAAGATTTTGTCGACAGGTGTGGGTGACAGCGTCGACTAGAATGGGCGAAGGTCCATCGAGCAGTGTGGCCGTAGTCAAGCCTTCACACACAGGTACGTCCACATACGTTAATATAACGTTACCATACACGGGTACTGGTAGGTCGTCCGAGGCAGCTGGCCATAAAGAAGTAATGTCACCAGGAAGAGATCAATAAAGCAATCTAAATCATACACCAGAGGGTATTTTTGAGTACCCGTGCACAAGCATATGAATTAGAAATACTCAAAGAAATGCCAAAATATTTCTTCCATAGCTAAGAAAGAGATGAAATACGAAGAAAGATTGTCGCAAGTACACGTGCAAGTCGACACGTAAGTGTTTCTTCAACGTACAAGTTCTTCGTCGCCTGTACAGTTGCGACGACGCTCTAAATGACATACCAGCATATGCTGGAAATGACGGTCACAATGATCATGTTTTGAATCACCTGGAAGAGGGAGATTTTGTCAGGATGAGCCTCACGGTTCTACTGGTGGGAAGCTCTTTAATACGATCGTGATGGCGTTTTATGACAGATTCACAGAAAAATAACGAGAGATGCGAAGATGAGCGACCTGATGCATAAACCAGAAGAGAAGGCGGGGATGAAATGCATACCTGTGACTCAATGAGTAATTGAGGGATAATAAACAGAGTGTAGGAGAGGTAATAGGGATATGGGAACCGAGCAAGGTACACCAAAGATCACAATTATGATTACTACTGACTTAGGTATATGTAAATAATCTGCCAGAGTGAGAAGAATCCTTTATACGTGCCTCACTTTGCCGATTACGTGACACCAATGAAAATAGTAAAAGCAGTATTAAAAAAAGACCTCTTGAGTTAAAATCTATCATGTGTACGATCAGGCAGAGAGGGAAGCATACTCGAAAAGTGCAAAGGGAGTACGGACTCCAAGAGTCTACAACAATCATTGTATAAGAAGGACCTAGAAGTAATCATAACACCAACCTTATTGCCAGTGGAATATGTTAACCACATAACTTATGAAGCTTATACGAGGCCAGCAAGCGTCAAGACAACCTTCAGGGACCATAATAATAATAATAATAATAATAATAATAATAATAATAATAAATCTTGCCTCACCGGCAGAGAAGCCCCCAGTATTACAGATGCCCAGGTTTAATAATTCCTGTACTTTTACCGCGCTCTCGCACTCCTGCAGATGTGCGATAAATAGCAGTCAGTAAAAGTGGCACTTGAAGAACTCAAAGGAAAAAAACAGATTAAGGAATTAACTTGTGTGAGGTATATGTTTATACCATTAACCAATTCATTATGTACACTATTTATAAGTCAGAATTATTATCAGTGAGACCACACAGACACACTAGAGAACCATAGGTCACAACGAGGTAGGAACCAGCTGCCTACTAGAGAGCATTTACGTGACCGGTTGAGATGATTGCCACAAACAATGTAATCGAGTCAGACGTCCAACCGCTGACAAGTCAGAAATGCCACAACATATTTAACGGTCACCAAATGATCTGGAGCTGCATCCAACCTCTAGATGGCTCTGGAAACTTGTGATTAAAGACAACGAAACTGGTTGGTCGTCTGTATGTTGAATACATATATATAATGTACTCAGACCATTCAACACTGGGTAATCTCAGTTTTGGCAGCCTTGCACGTATAATTTAAACAACAACAACAACAACAACAACAACAACAACAACAACAATAATAATAATAATAATAATAATAATAATAATAATAATAATAATAATAATAATAATAATAATAATAATAATAATAATAATAATAAGGAAAACTATATACGTGAAAATAAAATCAAATATTACTGTAAATAAGTAAGATAAAACGATCGTTACTGGTAAGAATATCTTCACACAGTTTAATTATATAATAATAATCATCTAACTTCATATTATTTAATAAAACATCTTGCAACACATGATTTAATAAACCATATTGCAACACATGATTTAATAAACCATTTTGCAACACATCATTTAATAAAACATATTGCAAAACATCGTTTAATAAACCATCTTGCAACACAATTAATAAACCATCTTGCAATACATTATTTAATAAACCGTCTTGCTGGAAATGTATTTAACAAATTTAATAAACTATCTTGCAACACAATAAACTATCTTGCAACACAATAAACCATCTTGCAACACATTACTTTAAGTTATTCCGGGCGGAGTTGTGTGGGTGGGCATTACCGTGTTATTTAGTGACTACAGCCACCCTCCCCGCCCTCAACAGTGCCCGCGGGCGTGTGGGCGGTGGGCGGGAACGTGACGGCGGCGTGGAAAGAGGACGTGAGTCTGGCGTGTGGAGCAGTGGGCGTGCCAGAGCCCACCCTCACCTGGACCCACCAGAGAACCCCCATCCCTGACCCCCATGACAGGTGAGTCCTCCACCCCCATGACAGGTGAGTCCTCGACCCCCATGACACTTGAGTCCCCGATCCCCATGACAGGTGAGTCTCTGACCCCCATAGAAGGTGAGTCCTCGACCCCCATGACATGTGAGTCCTCGACCCCCATGACAGGTGAGTCCTCGACCCCCATGACACGTGAGTCCCCGACCCCCATGACAGGTGAGTTCCTGACCCCCATGACAGGTGAGTCCCCGACCCCCATGACAGGTGAGTCCTCGACCCCCATGACAGGTGAGCCCCCGACCCCCATTACAGATGAGTCCCCGATCCCCATGACAGGAGAGTCCCCGACATCCATGACAGGCGAGTCCCCGACCCCATGACACGTGAGTCCCCGACCCCCATGACACGTGAGTCCCCGATCCCCATGACAGGTGAGTCTATGACCCCCATAGAAGGTGAGTCCTCGACCCCCATGATACGTGAGTCCCCGACCCCATTACAGGTGAGTCACCGATCCCCATGACAGGTGAGTCCCCGACCCCCATGACAGGTGAGTACCGGACCCCCATGACCGGTGAGTCCACGACCCAAATGACCAGTGAGTCCCCGACCCCCATGAAAGGTGAGGCCCCGACCCCCATTACAGATGAGTCCTCGACCCCCATGACAGGTGAGTCCCCGACCCCATGACAAGTGAGTCCTCGACCCCCATGACAGGTGAGTCCTCGGCTCCATGACAGGTGAGTCCCCGACCCCATGACAAGTGAGTCCCCGACCCCCATGACAGGTGAGTCTCTGACCCCATAACAGGTGAGTCCTCGACCCCTATGACAGGTGAGTCCCCGACCCCATGACAGGTGAGCCCCTGACCCACATGACAGGTGAGTCCACGAACCCCATGACCAGTGAGTCCCCGACCCCCGTGACAGGTGAGTCCACGAACCCCATGACCAGTGAGTCCCCGACCCTATGACAAATGAGTCCCCGACCCCCATGACAGGTGAGTCTCTGACCCCATAACAGGTGAGTCCTCGACCTCCATGACAGGTGAGTCCCCGACCCCCATGACAGGTGAGTCCCCGACCCCCATGACAGGTGAGTCCCTGACCCCCATGACAGGTGAGTCCCCGACCCCCATTACAGGTGAGTCTTCGGCCCCATGACAGGTGAGTCCCCGACCCCATGACAAGTGAGTCCCCGACCCCCATGACAGGTGAGTCTCTGACCCCATAACAGGTGAGTCCTCGACCCCCATGACAGGTGAGTCCCCGACCTCATGACAGGTGAGTTCCCAACCCCAATGACAGGTGAGTCCCCGACCCCATGACAGGTGAGCCCCTGACCCCCATGACAGGTGAGTCAACGACCCCATGACAGGTGAGTCCCCGACCCCCATGACAGGTGAGTCCTCGGCCCCATGACAGGTGAGTCCCCGACCCCATGACAAGTGAGTCCACGACCCTCATGACAGGTGAGTCTCTGACCCTATAACAGGTGAGTCCTCGACCCCATGACAGGTGAGTCCCCGACCCCATGGCAGGTGAGTCCCCAACCCCCATGGCAGGTTAGTCCCCGACCCCCATGACAGGTGAGCCCTTGACCCCCATGACAGGTGGACCCCATGACAGGTGAGTCCCCGAACCCCATGACAGGTGAATCCCCGACCCCCACGACAGGAGAGTCCCCGACCCCATGAGAGGTGAGTCCCCGACCCCCAAAACAGGTGAGTCTTTGACCCACATGACAGGTGAGACCCCGACTCCCATGACTGGTGAGTCCCTGATCCCCATGACAAGTGAGTCCCTGACCCCATGACAGGTGAGCCCCCGACCCCATGACAGGTGAGTCCCCGACGCCATGACAGGTGAGCCCCGACTCCCATGACAGGTGAGCCTCTGACCCCCATAACAGGTGAGTCCTCGGCCCCCATGACAGGTGAGTCTAAGACCACAATAACAGGCGAGTGTAACAAATGTTACACGACCTATGACTGCAGCACCTCTCCTGCCAACGGTTTATAAGCTCCTTCTCAGCACGTATGCCGTATTCTATTCAAGATTGATGGACTGACCACATCGACTCAAGGTTGAGGGACTGATTACCTCATTCTCTTCCTGTTCTTCAAGATTCTCCTTTGTATGGACTGATGAAGCCACTGTGTGGCGAAACGTTTCCTCAATAAAGATACCCAAGAGTTGCACATGTGTCTAATTTATCAACAGGTGAGTCCCCGACGCCTATGACAGGTGAGTCCCCGACCCCATGACAGGTGAGTCCCCGACCCCCATGACAGGTGAGTTCCCGACCTTCATGACAGATGAGTCCCCGACCCCCATGACAGGTGGACCCCATGACAGGTGAGTCCCCGAACCCCATGACAGGTGAATCCCCGACCCCCATGACAGGTGAGTCCCCGACCCCCATGACAGATGAGTCCCCGACCCCCATGACAGGCGAGTCCCCGACCCCCATGACAGGTGAGTCCCCGACCCCCCCATGACAGGTGAGTCCCCGACCCCCATGACAGGTGAGTCCCTGACCCCCATGACAGGTGAGTCCCAGACCCCCATGACAGGTGAGTCCCTGACCCCCATGACAGGTGAGTCCCCGACCCCCATGACAGATGAGTCCCTGACCCCCATGACAGGTGAGTCGCCGACCCCCATGACAGGTGAGTCCCCGACCCCATGACAGGTGAGTCCCCGACCCCCATGACAGGTGAGTCCCTGACCCACATGACAGGTGAGTCCCCGACCCCCATGACAGGTGAGTCTCCGACCCCCATGACAGGTGAGTCCCTGACCCCCATGACAGGTGAGTCCCTGACCCCATGACAGGATATTCCCCGACCCCCATGACAGGTGAGTCGCCGACCCCCATGACATGTGAGTCCCCGACCCCATGACAGGTGAGTCCCTGACCCCCATGACAGGTGAGTCCCCGACCCCCATGACAGGTGAGTCCCCGACCCCCCTATGACAGGTGAGTCCCCGACCCCCATGACAGGTGAGTCCCTGACCCCCATGACAGGTGAGTCCCCGACCCCCATGACAGGTGAGTCCCTGACCCCCATGACAGGTGAGTCCCCGACCCCCATGACAGATGAGTCCCTGACCCCCATGACAGGTGAGTCGCCGACCCCCATGACATGTGAGTCCCCGACCCCCATGACAGGTGAGTCCCTGACCCCCATGACAGGTGAGTCCCTGACCCCCATGACAGGTGAGTCCCCGACTCCCATGACAGGTGAGTCCCCGACCCCCATGACAGGTGAGTCCCTGACCCCCATGACAGGTGAGTCCCTGACCCCCTGACAGGATATTCCCCGACCCCCATGACAGGTGAGTCCCTGACCCCCATGACAGGTGAGTCCCCGACCCCCATGACAGGTGAGTCCCTGACCCCCATGACAGGTGAGTCCCTGACCCCCATGACAGGTGAGTCCCCGACCCCCATGACAGGTGAGTCCCCGACCCCCATGACAGGTGAGTCCCTGACCCCCAGGACCGGTGAGTCCCTGACCCCATGACAGGATATTCCCCGACCCCCATGACAGGTGAGTCCCTGACCCCCATGACAGGTGAGTCCCCGACCCCCATGACAGGTGAGTCCCTGACCCCCATGACAGGTGAGTCCCCGACCCCCATGACAGATGAGTCCCTGACCCCCATGACAGGTGAGTCCCTGTCCCCCCTGACCGGTGAGTCCCCGACCCCCACGACAGCTGAGTCCCGGACCCCCATGACAGGTGAGTCCCCGACCCCCATGACAGTTTAGTCCCCGACCCCCATGACAGGTGAGTCCCTGACCCCCATGACAGGTGAGTCCCCGACCCCCATGACAGGTGAGTCCCTGACCCCCATGACAGGTGAGTCCCCGACCCCCATGACAGGTGAGTCAGGCACTACTTTCTTAACGTACTGGAGGACAGAAATATAGAGTTTAACACCAATAACATTTAAGAACACTAAGTGTTTTTTGTAACTAAATAACATAACTAAATAACATAACTAAGTAACATAACTAAATAACATAACTAAATAACAGTGTAGAAAACATTCAACATTTTCTGCAGTTACCTGAGGATAACTTGAAGAGGATGTGATACTTGAATGTTGCAATGTTTATGTATGTAGTTTAAATAATAATGTTGTGTCTACCACACGGACTGGCACGAAGTGCTTTACGACTCACGAATTCGTAATTCCACGATCGTAAGCAAGTCACGGAACAGATGAGACTGGAATCCATGGCAAACCCAGTAGTTATCACACAGGTCTGTGACTTTTGGGACTCGCCTGCCGTGGGTTCGAATCCCGTCAGTTGTGTGTTTGGTGATGCCTTACTATCAGCAGGCTGAGCAACAGGATAAGTCGCGCTGCTCAACAAAATCACTCGGAGGGAGGGGAGTATCGAGGGAAAAAACTGTGTTAAGAGAGTTACCTAAATTTTCTGATTAGTTTCAAACCTGCACCAGAGTGTTATCAATCGAATATTCTCTTTTTAATCAGATTTCACATTGTTAATGTTTTCTTTTTTGAACAAGAGGAGGAGGAGAAAGTCTCCTCCACGCCTGCGTTGCCCAGTACATCTCTTGATATTAAAAGATGCTCGTTGTTAATTGTATTAAATACATTTGTTTACTTATCTGAACTAAGTCTGCTGTATTAAATTTCCCAAAAATTTAGGCAACAGATTCTGGTCATAGCGGAATTTCATTTGTTACACAATTTCATTTAGGCAAACGGGTAACACTGAGAACATTTCGTGTTTTGTACAGGTTCCATTGTAAACATGTGTTATATACAGTTCTCATTGTGAATATTTCGTGTTTTGTTCAGGTTCCATTGTAGACATGTGGTATTTACGGGTCTTATTGTGAATATTTCGTGGGTCACAGGTTCCATTATAAAAATTTGTTATTTGGGAGTCTCATTATGAATATTTCGTGTTATGTACAGGTTCCATTGTAAACATTTGTTATTTACAGGTCTCATTGTGAATATTTCGTGTTGTGTTCAGGTTCCATTATCAACATGTGGTATTTACAGGTCTCATTGTAAATATTCCGTGTTATGTATAGGTTCCGGGTGCAGCCTGACGGGACGCTGACGTTGGCTGACGTACAGAGGAGTGACAGCGGCCGCTACACCTGCACTGCTGTCAACCATCACGGCAGTGATACCGTCACTTACAATCTCACTGTTCTAGGTCAGTAATCCCGTAACCTAGGTCGTCACCAAGATAGGTCACTTTGCCACAGTAGGTCAGTGCCCTTAGCCACAGCATGTCAGTACCCTGGAGCACATTAGGTCAGCGCCCTGGGTCACAGCAGGTAAGGTTATGGGTCACAATAGGTCAGTGCTCTGAGTCACAGTAGGTCGATGCCAGGAGTCACAGAACGGAAGTGCCCTGGGCCACAGTAAGTCAGTGCCTTGGGCCACAGTAGGTCTGTGTCCTTGGTCACAGTAAGTTAGTGCCCCGGGTCACAGTAGGTCAATGCCTTGAGCCACAGTAGGTCGGTGCCGGGGGTCACAGTAGGTCAATGCCCTGGGTAGCAGTAGGTCAGCGCCCGGGGGTCACAGTAGGTCAGCGCCATGGGTCACAGTAGGTAGGTTCCCTGAGTCACAGTAGATCAGTGGTCTGAGTTCTGGGCCACAGTAGGTCAGTGCCCGGGGTCACAGTAGGTCAGTGCTTTGGATCACAATAGGTCGGTGCCCTTGGCCACAGTAGGTCGGTGCCCGGGGTCACAGTAGATCAGTGTCCTGAGTCACAGTGGACAAGTTCCCTGGGTCACAAGTCAGTGCCCTGGGTCACAGTAGGTCGGTGACCTGAGTTCTGGGTTACAGTAGGTCAGTACTCTGAGTCACTGTAAGTTACTTTACTGGATCACAGTTGGCCAATGCCCTGGATCACAATAGGCCAGCGTCCTGGGTCACGTTAGATCAGTGGTCTAAGTTCTGGGCCACAGTAGGTCAGTGCCCTGTGTCACAGTAGGTCAGTGCTCTGGCTCACAGTAGGGCGGTGCCCTGAGTCAAAGTAGGTCGGTTCCCGGGGTCACAGTAGGTCAGCTCCCTGGATCACAGTAGGTCAGTGCTATGGGTCACAGTAAGTCGGTGCCCTGGGTCACAATAAGTCAATGTATGGAGTCACAGTAGGTCAGTGCCCTGGATCACAGTAAGTCAGTGCCTTGGGTCACAGTAGGTCAGTGTCCTGGGTCACAGTAAGTTAGCGCCCTGGGTCGTAGTAGGTCAATACCCTGGGTCACAGTAGGTCGGTGCCCGATGTCACAGTAAGTCAGTGCTTTGCGTTAAAGTAGTCCAGTCCCTTGTTCACAGTAAGTCAGCGCCCTGGGTCACAGTAGGTAAATTCCCTGAGTCACAATGGTTCAGTGCCTTGTGTCACAGTATAATTTTGCCCAGGGTCACAGTAGGTCAGTGCCGTGGGTCACAGTAGGTCATTGCTTTGCATCACAATAGGTCGATGCCTTGGGTCACAGTAGGTCGGTGCCCGGGGTCACAGTAGGTCAGTGCCCTGGGTCACAATGGGAAAGTTCCCTGGGTCACATTAATTAAGTGCCCTGTGTCACAGTAGGTCGGTTCCAAAGGGTTACAGAAGGTCAGCGTCTTGGGTCGCAGTAGGTCAGTGCCCTGGGTCACAGTAAGTCGGTGCTCTGGGTCACAGTAGGTCAGTGTGCTGTATCAGAGTTGGTCAGTGCCTTGGGTCACAGTAGGTCAGTGCCCTGGGTCACAGTAAGTCAGTGACCTGAGTTCTGAGTTACAGATAGTCAGTGCCCTTGGTCACTGTAGGTAACTTTCCTGGGTCACAGGTGGTCAGTGCCCTGGGTCACATTAGATCAGTGGTCTGAGTTCTGGCTCAAAGTAGGGATGTGCCCTGGGTGACAGTAAGTCGGTTCCAAAGGGTCACAGTAGGTCGGTGCCCTGGGTCACACTTGGTCAATGCTCTAAGTCACAGTAGGTGAGTGCCCTGGGGCACTGTAGATGAGTGTTCTGGGGCATTTTTAGTCAATGTCCTGGGTCACAGTAGGTCAGTGCCCTTGGTCTCAGTAAGTCGGTGACCTGAGTTCTGGGTTACATTACGTCACTGACCTGAGTTCTGGGTCACTGTAGGGCAGTGTTCTGGGTCACAGTTGGTCAGTGCCCTGGG
>NC_091294.1:28904795-29009795 GCF_038502225.1 Cherax quadricarinatus | reverse complement strand
ACTGTCTTGCGAGTGTTTCAACTGTCTTGCGAGTGTTTCAACTGTCTTGTGAGTGTTTCAACTGTCTTGCGAGTGTTTCAACTGTCTTGCGAGTGTTTCAACTGTCTTGTGAGTGTTTCAACTGTCTTGCGAGTGTTTTAACTGTTTTGTGAGTGTTTCAACTGTCTTGGGAGTTTTTCAACTGTCTTGTGAGTGTTTCAACTGTCTTGCGAGTGTTTCAACTGTTTTGTGAGTGTTTCAACTGTCTTGCGAGTGTTTCAACTGTCTTGCGAGTGTTTCAACTGTCTTGCGAGTGTTTCAACTGTCTTGCGAGTGTTTCAACTGTCTTGTGAGTGTTTCAGCTGTCTTGTGAGTGTTTCAACTGTATTGCGAGTGTTTCAACTGTCTTGTGAGTGTTTCAACTGTCTTGGGAGTGTTTCAACTGTCTTGCAAGTGTTTCAACTGTCTTGCGAGTATTTCAACTGTCTTGTGAGTGTTTCAACTGTCTTGCGAGTGGTGTTTCAACTGTCTTGCGAGTGTTTCAACTGTCTTGCGAGTGTTTCAACTGTCTTGCGGGTGGTGTTTCAACTGTCTTGCGAGTGTTTCAACTGTCTTGCGAGTGTTTCAACTGTCTTGGGAGTGTTTCAACTGTTTTGTAAGTGTTTCCACTGTCTTGGGAGTGTTTCAACTGTTTTGTAAGTGTTTCCACTGTCTTGTGAGTGTTTCAACTGTCTTGCGAGTGTTTCAACTGTCTTGCGAGTGTTTCAACTGTCTTGCGAGTGTTTCAACTGTCTTGCGAGTGGTGTTTCAACTGTCTTGCGAGTGTTTCAACTGTCTTGCGAGTGTTTCAACTGTCTTGCGAGTGGTGTTTCAACTGTCTTGCGAGTGTTTCAACTGTCTTGCGAGTGGTGTTTCAACTGTCTTGCGAGTGTTTCAACTGTCTTGCGAGTGTTTCAACTGTCTTGCGAGTGGTGTTTCAACTGTCTTGCGAGTGTTTCAACTGTGTAGTGAGTGTTTCAACTGTCTCGGGAGTGTTTCAACTGTTTTGTAAGTGTTTCAACTGTCTTGTGAGTGTTTCAACTGTCTTGTTAGTGTTTCAACTGTCTTGCGAGTGTTTCAACTGTCTTGTGAGTGTTTCAACTGTCTTGCGAGTGTTTCAACTGTCTTGCGAGTGTTTCAACTGTCTTGTGAGTGTTTCAAATGTCTTGCGAGTGTTTCAACTGTCTTGCGAGTGTTTCAACTGTCTTGTGAGTGTTTCAACTGTCTTGGGAGTGTTTCAACTGTCTTGCGAGTGTTTCAACTGTCTTGTGAGTGTTTCAACTGTCTTGCGAGTGTTTCAACTGTCTTGCGAGTGTTTCAACTGTATTGTGAGTGTTTCAACTGTCTTGCGAGTGTTTCAACTGTCTTGTGAGTGTTTCAACTGTCTTGTGAGTGTTTCAACTGTCTTGGGAGTGTTTCAAATGTCTTGGGAGGGTTTCAAATGTCTTGCGAGTGTTTCAACTGTCTCGTGTTTCAGCTGTCTTGGGAGTGTTTCAACTGTCTTTGGAGTTTTTCAACTGTCTTGTGAGTGTTTCAACTGTCTTGTGAGTGTTTCAACTGTCTTGGGAGTGTTTCAACTGTCTTGTGAGTGTTTCAACTGTCTTGGAAGTGTTTCAACTGTCTTGGGAGTGTTTCAATTGTCTTTGGAGTGTTTCATCTGTCTTTGGAGTGTTTCAACTGTCTTGGGAGTGTTTCAACTGTCTTGGGAGTGTTTCATCTGTCTTTGGAGTGTTTCAACTGTCTTGGGAGTGTTTCAACTGTCTTGTGAGTGTTTCAACTGTCTTGGGAGTGTTTCAACTGTCTTGTGAGTGTTTCAACTGTCTTGGGAGTGTTTCAACTGTCTTTGGAGTGTTTCAACTGTCTTGTGAGTGTTTCAACTGTCTTGGGAGTGTTTCAACTGTCTTGGGAGTGTTTCAACTGTCTTGGGAGTGTTTCATCTGTCTTTGGAGTGTTTCAACTGTCTTGTGAGTGTTTCAACTGTCTTGGGAGTGTTTCAACTGTCTTGGGAGTGTTTCAACTGTCTTGGGAGTGTTTCAACTGTCTTGGGAGTGTTTCAACTGTCTTGGGAGTGTTTCAACTGTCTTGGGAGTGTTTCAACTGTCTTGGGAGTGTTTCAACTGTCTTGGGAGTGTTTCAACTGTCTTGTGAGTGTTTCAACTGTCTTGGGAGTGTTTCAACTGTCTTAGAAGTGGTTCAACTGTCTTGGGAGTGTTTCAACTGTCTTGGGAGTGTTTCAACTGTCTTTGGAGTGTTTCAACTGTCTTGGGAGTGTTTCAACTGTCTTGTGAGTGTTTCAACTGTCTTTGGAGTGTTTCAACTGTCTTTGGAGTGTTTCAACTGTCTTGGGAGTGTTTCAACTGTCTTGGGAGTGTTTCAACTGTCTTGGGAGTGTTTCAACTGTCTTGGGAGTGTTTCAACTGTCTTGGGAGTGTTTCAACTGTCTTGGGAGTGTTTCAACTGTCTTGGGAGTGTTTCAACTGTCTTGGGAGTGTTTCAACTGTCTTGGGAGTGTTTCAACTGTCTTGGGAGTGTTTCAACTGTCTTGGGAGTGTTTCAACTGTCTTGGGAGTGTTTCAACTGTCTTGGGAGTGTTTCAACTGTCTTGGGAGTGTTTCAACTGTCTTGGGAGTGTTTCAACTGTCTTGGGAGTGTTTCAACTGTCTTGGAAGTGTTTCAACTGTCTTGGGAGTGTTTCAACTGTCTTGGGAGTGTTTCAACTGTCTTGGGAGTGTTTCATCTGTCTTTGGAGTGTTTCAACTGTCTTGGGAGTGTTTCATCTGTCTTTGGAGTGTTTCAACTGTCTTGGGAGTGTTTCATCTGTCTTTGGAGTGTTTCAACTGTCTTGGGAGTGTTTCAACTGTTTAGGGAGTGTTTCAACTGTCTTGGGAGTGTTTCAACTGTCTAGGGAGTGTTTCAACTGTCTAGGGAGTGTTTCAACTGTCTTGGGAGTGTTTCAACACTATAGTCAAATAAATTTTGAAACAGCTTTATTTCATTTGTTTTTTCATGAAGCTCAGAATATCTTTTCTGAAATTGTTTTTGCAAATGTGGAAGGAAATTCTGCTTTAATTTTCTTCATGAAATTTTTCACACGGGAATTGAACCAAGTTAGAAACTTTCACCTGGCCTTCAAATAACATCAATTTTGCTCTGAATGCCTTGACATGTGTGAAGAAATCACAGATTAAATTTGTTTTACCTTGGAACTTCAGATTTAGTTGATTCATATGACTTGTCACGTCTGCAAAAAAATGTCAGTGTTCGAAGCCAGACAGTTTCTTAAAAGTGGTTCAGATCGATTCTTCTCTTTGAGAAATGAATCAATTTCTTTCTAAGTCATTGAACTGCTGTATAATAAGGCAAGTCAACGAACTCAAAATCAGTTTTCTTCCGAAAACGACGAAACTGGCGGTGATTAAGCCCGTGAGTTTGAATGAAATTCACTGTTGAACAACAGGTTTCAGAACGCAAGACATATCCACATATTTACAGCACAATGCTTGCTGATGGATAATACAATACACAAACACGGGCTTTGAGAATCCACCATCCTCACAAGCTTTTATGATTTGTCCAATCAAACCTTTCTTCACCCCAGACATGTTCTTTCATGGTTTAGAAAGACACGTAAACAAACACTATAACATATTTATTAGAAAACGTTTCGGTCCTGGGACCTTGATCACTTCTAACATACAGAGGTAGAAAGACATTATATACATATATTATATATATAAATATGTTATAGTGTTTGCTTACGTGTCTTTCTAAACCAACTTGTCGGTATTTATTACCAAGGTTTATACCATGTTCTTTCTTCCAGCGGTTGTTAGGCATTGCAGTTTATTCCACCCCAGGTTATATTTTAAGACAGTTTTTCTTTTTTCAGTTTTTTAAAGATGTCTTATCTGTATCGTGCATGGTAATCACTGATGCTAATTCTTGTGTGACATTGCCCCCTCAAGGAAGGTTCCTTGATGCTTGTGAGGGGCTCTTGATCTAGGGAACGGGATCTGTGCTCCAGTTCCCTGAATTTAGTCAGAATACCTTCCATTCCCCCCACAGGCATTGTATAACCCAACGGGTTCAGTGCTTTCCCCTTGATTATAATAATAATAATAATTTTGCGATATCAAATTCATTGTCGACGCCACAAATGAATACCAGAACTTGTGACATGCACTCACATCATTCGATTCATCAAGTTTAAGAGATTAAAACTGAAAATTTCTTGTTGTTAGGTAAGGCACATATGCAACAGTTAGGTATCTTTATTTTGAAACGTTTCGCCTACACAGTAGGCTTCTTCAGTCGAGTACAGAAAAGTTGATAGAAGCAGAAGATACTTGAAGACGATGTAATCAGTCCATCACCCTTAAAGTTTTGAGGTGGTCAGTCCCTCAGTCTGGAGAAGAGCATTGTTCCGTAGTTTGAGACTTCGGAACAATGCTCTTCTCCAGACTGAGGGACTGACCACCTCAAATCTTTAAGGGTGATGGACTGATTACATCGTCTTCAAGTATCTTCTGCTTCTATCAACTTTTCTGTACTCGACTGAAGAAGCCTACTGTGTAGGCGAAACGTTTCAAAATAAAGATACCTAACTGAAAATTTCTTGCTTCGACTGAAGATTTTGAACAGATTTGCTTTTCCTGGGCATAACTCTCCCACTGCTACCTTCATACACTCTTTGATCACATCTCCACCGGTGAATGGCTTTCCTCTTTTAGCAAATACATGAGCTACTTTGCAACTGACCCTGGTTAAAGTTTCATTTTCATCTCTCATCTGCGTAAAGGAAACCTTGTTGGGAAAGCAACCTGCGTTGCAGTGATTCAAACCTTTCCGAACACTGTGTTCCTGTGACCTGGGAGTAACTTGGTTTATGTTTGGTCTCATAGTGCCGACGTACATTGTACTTCTTTAAAACTGCAACAGTTTCGTAGCATACAACACACAAGTCTTTATTACATTCTTGTCCAAAGAAGTACTTTGTGCCTCATTCTTCATTATACAGGAGACACTCACTCTCCACTATTCTTTTCATTTTTACTTTCTTAACTGAAGGGTTATCTGAAAAAATTAAAACACTAGAACTAAAATCCATAACTTTAAGTTACTGACAATGAGGGTTTATTAATTTTACTATTTATAAATATTTCACGTTGCTGCGGGCCGCATAAAATCTTGAGGCGGGACATGTGGTCGGCGCCTCAGTCTGGAGACCGCTGCTCCAGAGAACTACCCTCCAGTACATTATCCCATATCTATACTTGTGTGTGTGTGTGTGTGTGTGTGTGTGTGTGTGTGTGTGTGTGTGTGTGTGTGTGTGTGTGTGTGTGTGTGTGTGTGTGTGTGTGTGTGTGTGTGTGTGTGTGTGTGTGTGTGTGTGTGTGTGTGTGTGTGTGTGCTCGGGATATTAAGTGAGGTTTGGGATTTTATCCTAATAACATTAAAATACATATTAATTCAGTTGTTGTGTAGTATTGTTCTGGTTTATTGGCTACTGTCTTCTTTATTGTGTAACACTGTAGTGCTGGTACAGTGTTGGTACAATGCCGGTACAGTGCTATTTCAGTGCCGGTACAAAGGTAGTTCAGTGCCTGTAGAGGCAGTACAGCGCCTGTACAGTGCTAGTTCATTGAGAGTACAGTGCTAGTACAGTTCGAGTACAGTGCTTGTATAGTGCCGGTACAACATCAGTACAGTGCTAGTGCAATACTAGTACAGTGCTAGTACATTGCCAGTACAGTGCTAGTACAGTGCTAATACAGTGCTAGTACAGTGCTAGTACATTGCAAATACAGTGCTAATACAGTGCTAGTACAGTGCTAATATAGTGCCGGTACAGTGCCAGAACAGTGCTAGTACAACACTAGTACTGTGCCAGTAACTTGTCAGTACAGTGCTTGTACAGTGCCAGAAGAGTGCCAGAGCAGTGCTAGTACAGTGCTAGCACTGCCAATACAGTAGCAGTACAATGCTGGTACAGTGCCAGTAGTGTCAATGCAGTGCCAGTACAGTGCTGGTACAGTGCCAGTAGTGTCAATACAGTGCCAGTACAGTGCTGGTACAGTGCCAGTAGTGTCAATGCAGTGCCAGTACAGTGCAAATCCAGTACTAGTACACCACTAGTTCAGTACAAGCCAGACCATCAATACAGTGGACTAATGAGTGTGTGGTGGACAGGTCAGCTGGCGGGGAATGGTTAAGAGCAGCAGTGGATGGTGACCAGCGATCCTTCACTGCCAGAGATCTCCGTTGTGGCACACTGCATCACTTCTACCTCACCGCTCACAACCACATAGGTCAGTACATCACTCTACCTCACCGCTCACAACCACATAGGTCAGTACATCACTCTACCTCACCGCTCACAGCCACATAGGTTGGTACATCACTCTACCTCACCATCCACAACCACATAGGTCAGTACAACATACATCCTCACCGCTCACAACCACATCAATCACAACAACACTATCTCACCGCCCACCGCCACATTAAATAATGCTGTATAGATTACTCCTGTTTTTCGTGGCACTACACCCCGAAAACCAATGAGAAACATATTACAGATCATCCAAAATAAGATGGTAAGATTCATCAGTCCCAGAGAACATATATGATAGGATGAATTGAAGGAACTGTAAATACTACAAGGGAAACAGAATACAGCAGCTGAAACCAAGCTACGTATACAAAATTGTCAATAATAAATGTCTAGAGAATCTTGCTCCAAAGTTTGAAAAAAAAAGTTAGGAACGAAAATCAGTATTGTAATAGGGAATGGTAAACACAATTTTCCAGCAATTTATCCCGGCCTCATCACCTATTACACAGCGATAGAGGACTGCATTACCTAAGTTAAGTATATTCGGGTATATACAAATACAGTTACAAAGATTATCATACATAGCAGCATAAGTGTAAAAAAACCTAAGATAACCTAAAAAAAGGTCGGACAAAGTGAATTATTTCAATTGGGGTCCAACAGTCGTACTATAAATAAAATTTAAAACAGAACTAAGAAGCACATAACGAATGAAACAGCAAAAACAAAAATTGAGAAAAGCTATTTTTTTCTTCTTTTAAGGCGCACCAGCTGTCTGCCCCCACCAGCTGTCTGCCCCCACCAGCTGTCTGCCATCCAGGTGGCGTGACCCCCCCCCCCTCCGCCGGAGAGGAAACTCTTTTACCGTCATTCACTTAATCCATCTCTCCAGAGAAGGGGAAGACATTTAGAAGATGGGTTGTGATTTCTTGGAGTGTTAAAATATTTATTAATTATTATTGATCTTATGCATTCAGTTGAATTGCTTTTATTGACAATAATAATAATAAAAATAATAATAATAATAATAATAATAATAATAATAATAATAATAATAATAATAATAATAATAATAATAATAATAATAATAATAATAATAATAATAATAATAATAATAATAATAATAATAATAATAATAATAATAATATAGAATAAAAAGGCATTGATGCATATGTACAAGTTTATCTGATTTCAGTAAGAAAATATTATTCCTGGGTGGAGGAAGAGGCAGTATGGCAGCCCATGGCAAGCCAGTACTGGCAGGTCAGTGCTCCAGCCACTGTACCATGCTGGCTTAGTTATGTGCTATAAGCCAATCACCAGCCTGATATTCATGTACTGTACGTGATATATTCATTGTGTCTTTTTTTATTATTAACAGTGATAACAGTAGAGGATAAATTATTATGTAACCGATGTTCATATCAATTTACTTATTCGTTTCATATCTTTTTTTTTATTGTTAATTAACAATTAAAAGCATCGGTTCTGTTATAAATTTGTTAATAAACAAATTGCACTGTTCATCATTTTGATAAAGCTGAAGTATGAATATTATTAAATATTTTACTGATTTGTTTATTAAATATAACATGAAATAGCAACATAAAACATAATATAACTTGACAGTTTTAAGCACAAATCAGAAGAATTCGTCTAACTTTTGTGCAAATTGATCAGTGATTTTGCTCTAAAAATCTGCCTCGTTCCGAAGATTTTTACAATAATATTTTTTTTCCTACTTGTAGAAAGAGCAGAACTTCGCATTGTGTCTGACCTTGAGAATTTCTGGAGCAAATGCTAATTAGTTTCAGTCCAGAGAAATTGCTCTTCATACAGTCATTAGAGGAACCATTAAAATTAATTAACAAAAGCTGAATGCTTCTCTGCGATGCCTTTTTCAGAGTCATCCATCTTTGTCCAAAAGAAAATTAAGTTGAATTTTTTCTTACAAAAAATATTAAAAATGTAGTAACGCTTGAGTTACTGAAAATCAAACTTGAGAATTATTTATCTAGGCCTACAAGATGAGGGAGAGGCGTGAAATGTCTTTAAATCTTATTAACTTTAAATTTACACATATAATATTAAGTTCGTTAAGTATCGTGTCATATAAGTATCGTGTCATATAAGTATCGTGTCATATAATTATCGTGTCATATAAGTATGTGTCATATAAGTATCGTGTCATGTAAGTATCGTGTCATATAAGTATCGTGTCATATAAGTATCGTGTCATATAAGTATCGTGTCATGTAAGTATCGTGTCATATAAGTATGTGTCATATAAGTATCGTGTCATGTAAGTATCGTGTCATATAAGTATGTGTCATATAAGTATCGTGTCACATAAGTATGTGTCATATAAGTATCGTGTCATGTAAGTATCGTGTCATATAAGTATCGTGTCATATAAGTATCGTGTCATATAAGTATCGTGTCATATAAGTATCGTGTCATATAAGTATCGTGTCATATAAGTATCGTGTCATATAAGTATCGTGTCATATAAGTATCGTGTCATATAAGTATCGTGTCATATAAGTATCGTGTCATATAAGTATCGTGTCATATAAGTATCGTGTCATATAATTATCGTGTCATATAATTATCGTGTCATATAAGTATCGTGTCATATAAGTATGGTGTCATATAAGTATGGTGTCATATAAGTATGGTGTCATATAAGTATGGTGTCATATAAGTATGGTGTCATATAAGTATCATGTCATATAAGTATCGTGTCATATAAGAATCGTGTCATATAAAGGTCGTGTCATATAAGTATGGTGTCATATAAGTATCGTGTCATATAAGTATCGTGTCATATAAGTATCGTGTCATATAAGTATCGTGTCATATAAGTATCGTGTCATATAAGTATCGTGTCATATAATTATCGTGTCATATAAGTATCGTGTCATATAAGTATCGTGTCATATAAGTATCGTGTCATATAAGTATCGTGTCATATAAGTATCGTGTCATATAAGTATCGTGTCATATAAGTATCGTGTCATATAATTATCGTGTCATATAAGTATCGTGTCATATAAAGGTCGTGTCATATAAGTATCGTGTCATATAAGTATCGTGTCATATAAGTATCGTGTCATATAATTATCGTGTCATATAAGTATCGTGTCATATAATTATCGTGTCATATAAGTATCGTGTCATTGGTGCTGCTGGTAGAGATCTGTAGATGAATAAGACACATGAGCAACACTTGAGTGTCTGTACTAAAAAAAAAAAAAGCGTCTCGCCCGCGCAGTAAGCTTCTTCAGTCTATTACAGGCGAATATAACTTTGGAGATGATGATCGTAGAAGAAATGAAGAGATACATTTGAGATGATCAGTCTCTCACCTAGGAGAGACTGCCCACCTTCCATCAAGGATGAACGACTCATCACCTGGAATTTACCTCTCCGCTTATTCCACTGTCTCCGTTTCCGAAGTTAAGTTCGCCTGAATTTCATTAAAGTCCACTGCGCAGGCGAAACATTATCGAACTGAGGATACCCGAGTGTTGCACAAGAGAACTGTAGGGGGTGGCGTTAGAGTGCCATTAAGTGACAGCTGTAACGGAGGGACAGCACGGCATCTACACACACACACACACACACACATTTACATATATATATATATATATATATATATATATATATATATATATATATATATATATATATATATATATATATATATATATATATATATATATATATATATATATATATATGCAGCGTATCTACAGAAACACTTCCTGATTTCAAATAGGTATAACATGTAACTTTATTGTATAATCTTTCACAGTTAGCAGCATCAGATGCAGGATTCCATTCAGTTTCATGTGGTATAGGGTAGCATTAAGGCACTCAATGTGCGCCCCTCTGGTTGCTTGGCCAACATCGATGTGATAGTCTAGTTCGGTCCAGACGCTCTGCAGCATATCTGGTGTTATCATGCGAACGAATTTTGAGCTCCTCCAGGGTTGCAGGTGGTGGAGGTACCTAAGCTGTGCTCTTCACGTACCTCCAAAGAAAGAAACCACAAATAGTTGGATCCGGTGACCTCTGCAAGTGACTTATAATAATCCAACAGTATCCAACACTGTGACTCATTTACATTGATCCTGTATAAGTAACATTACTTTTCTGCGTCGCTGTTACTGCTACGACTACTACTACTACTACTACTACTACTACTACTACTACTACTACTACTACTACTACTACTACTACTACTACTACTACTACTACTACTACTACTACTACTACTACTACTATTACTACTACTACTACTACTACTACTACTACTACTACTACTACTACTACTACTACTACTACTACTACACTCCCGTCCTGTCTTCTGGCCTTGTCTGTATCTTTATCGGCTCAATTGTGATATGACTGGTTCAGAACGGACCGAAAAGTCATGCAAGCATTCATCTGCTAAGTACGTCTTCATGATGACTTGCTTCTCTTTACCGGATTATCCATAATGTGCTTCTTCTGTGCTCCTAGCAGAGGCGTCGCTAGAGTTGGTGTCACCCGGGGCGGAATCTCGGGTGTCACCCGGGGCAGCAACTTTGGTATCACCCCCATGAAATTTAAGGGTGGGGGGATGAGGGGGATAAACTCCAGTTATGTCACTACTGCATGACCAGTGACTAATGTTTAACAATGAGAACGTTTAAGAGCCATAAACTGAACAGGAGAATACTTCTCAACTTTATTAATGATAAAATAAATAATCGTAGTAGTATTGAGGAAACAAACTCAAATACCACTTTGAGTACATGCAACACATCCTACATTTATTCATCGTCAACAATGCAAAAACAAAATAACAAAAAACTTGAAAAATAAAGAAAACATTGCAATATCAGAGAAACACTAGTTCCGATTTGACCTGAGTACAGGTCTGAATCTGATCTTACATATCCTTGCCTTCAGTTATGCAAAATCATCAATCACACGCCGGGTCACCATCTGGAGAAGACCCGGGCCGGAAGTACCGGCAAATCTCTAATGAATGAATCAATCAATCACAATCAAAATCAATGATTTTCCCTATATAGGCTTATTTGTACTTTGTTAATATACAATAGGCTATATTGAAATGAGGGATTCTTCTCTTATGTTAGTGATGCACTGTTTTAGGCATTAGTGTCACCTTCTTTAGAGGTTCTGTGGTGTCACCCCCTAAATCGTGTCACCCGGGGCGGTTCGCCCCCCCGCCCCTCCTTACGACGCCTCTGGTATCTAGTATGTTAGGCATGCAAGCGATTTGGGTACTTGACGCTCTAAGAAGATTAATTTGTCTCGCGATGGCGCTACGACTCAGACACCACAGTAAAATAAGTCACTTTGTCCGACTTTTTTAGGGGTGGGGGGTTATCCTAGGAAATTTACACTGTGTTTGATAATTGAACTTTTGTGTACCTGTGCCTATTTAGATGCCACGGCTAGAATAGTTCCCTACGCGGTAATGCAGAAAACGGAACATAACGGACAACGTGACGTAAGAAAACGGAACTACAATTTCCTGGAGGAATACTAATACAAATACTTTATTTCTTCTCTGCAATATATCGATAATAAAATACTATCAGACACAAAAGAAAGCCACTTTTGTCTTGCTAATATTGCAGAGAATGTTGAACTTGGCAGATGTTACGCTCAGACACAGCGAAAGTCAGCCTCACTGGTTATGATAATATTACTGGGCTAAAAAAAACTATAGAAGCGACTTATTTATAATACTAGCAAGCATAGAGTCAGGCTAACTAAAGAGCTAACTAGATAACGAGCTAGCTAACTAAACAGCTAGTTAGCTAACTGACTTAAGAGCTAGTTAGCTAACTAAAGAGCTAGCTAAGTAGATAAAGAGTTACTTAACTAAACAGCTAACTAGATAAAGAGCTAATTAACTAAACAGCTAGCTAGATAAATAGCAATCTAGCTAAAGAGCTTGATAACTAATGGACTAGGTCACTAAGGAGCCAGGTAAAAAGCTGGGGACTACAACACAATGGAACCTCAGATTGTAATGGGTGCCAGACCAGACACTCTCTCCGGGTTGTGATAGTTATGTGGGCCTGCAGACTATCACCAACAGTCTGGTGGACCAGTTTAGCATACAAAAAAAAATAATGAGAAAGTTAAACTTTAACCCAAGCTCTATACCCGTGTCCTGGTAGGCAACGCTCTCGCTTCACACACTGAGTGACAGTGGTTCGATCCCCGGCAGGGGCAAAATCACTGGGACGTGTTTCCTTACACCTTACATTCGACTGGTGTAGGTCGCATCCTGGGGGACAAGTTTATTAAGGACCCCACTGGAAATAAGACAGTCCGCTCAGTGACTCACTTTCTTGCCTTATCCTGGGTGGCTAACCCTTCAGGGTTAAAAATCAGGACAAAAAACTTATCTTATTCAGTGTATGTTAGAATTTTCACTACATAATGTTGAACCTTCACTACATGATGTTGAACCTTCACTACATGATGTTGAACCTTCACTACATGATGTTGAACCTTCACTACATGATGTTGTACCTTCACTACATGATGTTGAACCTTCACTACATGATGTTGAACCTTCACTACATGATGTTGAACCTTCACTACATGATGTTGAACCTTCACTACATGATGTTGAACCTTCACTACATGATGTTGAACCTTCACTACATGATGTTGAACCTTCACTACATGATGTTGAACCTTCACTACATGATGTTGAACCTTCACTACATGATGTTGAACCTTCACTAAATGATGTTGTACCTTCACTACATGATGTTGAACCTTCACTACATGATGTTGAACCTTCACTACATGATGTTGTACCTTCACTACATGATGTTGAACCTTCACTACATGATGTTGAACCTTCACTACATGATGTTGTACCTTCACTACATGATGTTGAACCTTCACTACATGATGTTAAACCTTCACTACATGATGTTGAACCTTCACTACATGATGTTGAACCTTCACTACATGATGTTGTACCTTCACTACATGATGTTGAACCTTCACTACATGATGTTGAACCTTCACTACATGATGTTGTACCTTCACTACATGATGTTGAACCTTCACTACATGATGTTGAACCTTCACTACATGATGTTGAACCTTCACTACATGATGTTGAACCTTCACTACATGATGTTGAACCTTCACTACATGATGTTGAACCTTCACTACATGATGTTGAACCTTCACTACATGATGTTGAACCTTCACTACATGATGTTGAACCTTCACTACATGATGTTGAACCTTCACTACATGATGTTGAACCTTTACTACATGATGTTGAACCTTCACTACATGATGTTGAACCTTCACTACATGATGTTGAACCTTCACTACATGATGTTGAACCTTCACTACATGATGTTGAACCTTCACTACATGATGTTGAACCTTCACTACATGTGTTGAACCTTTACTACATGTGTTGAACCTTCACTACATGTGTTGAACCTTCACTACATATGTTGAACCTTCACTACATGATGTTGAACCTTCACTACATGTGTTGAACCTTCACTACATGTGTTGAACCTTCACTACAAGTGTTGAACCTTCACTACATGTGTTGAACATTCACTACATGATGTTGAACCTTTAATACATGATGTTGAACCTTTACTACATGTGTTGAACCTTCTCTACATGATGTTGAACCTTCACTACATGATGTTGAACCTTTAATACATGATGTTGAACCTTTACTACATGTGTTGAACCTTCTCTACATGATGTTGAACCTTCACTACATGATGTTGAACCTTCACTACATGATGTTGAACCTTTACTACATGATGTTGAACCTTTACTACATGTGTTGAACCTTCTCTACATGATGTTGAACCTTCACTACATGATGTTGAACCTTCACTAAATGTGTTGAACCTTCACTACATGATGTTGAACCTTTACTACATGATGCTGAACCTTTACTACATGTGTTGAACCTTCTCTACATGATGTTGAACCTTTACTACATGATGTTGATCCTTTACTACATGATGTTGAACCTTCACTACATGATGTTGAACCTTCACTACATGATGTTGATCCTTTACTACATGATGTTGAACCTTCACTACATGATGTTGAACCTTCACTACATGATGTTGAACCTTCACTACATGATGTTGAACCTTCACTACATGATGTTGATCCTTCACTACATGATGTTGAACCTTCACTACATGATGTTGAACCTTCACTACATGATGTTGAACCTTCACTACATGGTGTTGAACCTTCACTACATGATGTTGAACCTTCACTACATGATGTTGATCCTTTACTACATGATGTTGAACCTTCACTACATGATGTTGAACCTTCACTACATGATGTTGAACCTTCACTACATGATGTTGAACCTTTACTACATGATGTTGATCCTTTACTACATGATGTTGAACCTTTACTACATGATGTTGATCCTTTACTACATGATGTTGAACCATCACTACATATGTTGAACCTTCACTACATGATGTTGAACCTTCACTACATGATGTTGAATCTTTGCTACATGATGTTGAACCTTCACTACATGATGTTGAACCTTCACTACATGATGTTGAACCTTCACTACATGATGTTGAACCTTCACTACATGATGTTGATTCTTTACTACATGATGTTGAACCTTTACTACATGATGTTGAACCTTCACTACATGTGTTGAACCTTCACTACATTATGTTGAACCTTCACTACATGATGTTGCACCTTCATTACATGATGTTGAACCTTTACTACATGTGTTGAACCTTCACTACATGATGTTGAACCTTCACTACATGATGTTGAACCTTCACTACATGATGTTGAACCTTCACTACATGATGTTGAACCTTTACTACAGGATGTTGAACCTTTACTACATGTGTTGAACCTTCACTACATGTGTTGAACCCTTACTACATGTGTTGAACCTTCACTACATGTGCTGAACCTTCACTACACGTGTCGAACCTTCACTACATGTGTTGAACCTTCACTACATGTGTTGAACCTTCACTACATGTGTTGAACCTTCACTACATGATGTTGAACCTTCACTACATGATGTTGAACCTTCACTACATGTGTTGAACCTTCACTACATGATGTTGAACCTTTACTACATGATGTTGAACCTTTACTACATGTGTTGAACCTTCACTACATGATGTTGAACCTTCACTACATGATGTTGAACCTTCACTACATGATGTTGAACCTTCACTACATGATGTTGAACCTTTACTACATGTGTTGAACCTTCACTACATGTGTTGAACCTTCACTACATGATGTTGAACCTTCACTACATGGTTTGAACCTTCACTACATGTGTTGAACCTTCACTACATGTGTTGAACCTTCACTACATGTGTTGAACCTTCACTACATGTGTTGAACCTTCACTACATGATGTTGAACCTTCACTACATGGGTTGAACCTTCACTACATGTGTTGAACCTTCACTACATGTGTTGAACCTTCACTACATGTGTTGAACCTTCACTAATTGTGTTGAACCTTCACTACATGTGTTGAACCTTTACTACATGTGTTGTACCTTCACTACATGTGTTGAACCTTTACTACATGTGTTGAACCTTCACTACATGTGTTGAACCTTTACTACATGTGTTGAACCTTCAATACATGTGTTGAAACTTCACTACGTATGTTGAACCTTCACTACATGTGTTGAACCTTCACTACATGTGTTGAACCTTCCCTATAGGGACGAGTTCAGTGTCGTCGACAGAGGCAGCCCGCACCAAGGGACGACCTCCCGAGGCTCCTCCACAGTTCCAGTTCGTGACGACCAACAGTTCCCAGGCCACACTGTACCTGGCCCAGTGGGGTGACGGAGGCTGTCCCATCACTCACTTCAGCGTCCAGTACCGCAAAGATTCCAACACTCACTGGACCACCGGTGAGTGCCCTGGACCATTGGTGAGTCCTCTAGAACCCCCACGTGAGTTCTCTGGATCCCAAGTCGATTCTCTAAACCCCAGGTGAGTTCTGTGGATCCCAGATGAGTTCTGTGAACCCCAGGTGAGTTCTCTGGAACCCAGGTGAGTTCTCTGGACCCCTGGTGAGTTCTCAATATCACAGGTGAGTTCTCTGGAACCCAGGTGAGCTCTCTGGACCCCAGGTGAGTTCTCTGGAACCCAGGTGAGTTATCTGGTCCCCTGGTGAGTTCTCAATATCACAGGTGAGTTCTCTGGAACCCAGGTGAGTTCTCTGGACCCCAGGTGAGTCCTCTGGACCCCAGGTGAGTTCTCTGGACCCCAGGTGAGTTCTCTGGACCCCTGGAGAGTTCTCTGGATCCCAAGTGAGTTCTCTGGACCCCAGATGAGTTCTCTTGACCCCAGATGAGTTCTCTGGACCCCAGGTGAGTTCTCTGGACCCCAGATGAGTTCTCATAACCCCAGATGAGTTCTCTGGACCCCAGGTGAGTTCTCTGGACCCCAGGTGAGTTCTCTG
Source organism: Cherax quadricarinatus (assembly GCF_038502225.1). Classification (NCBI taxonomy): domain Eukaryota; kingdom Metazoa; phylum Arthropoda; class Malacostraca; order Decapoda; family Parastacidae; genus Cherax; species Cherax quadricarinatus. The sequence goes on along the minus strand of NC_091294.1, from coordinate 28,992,912 downwards.
GACCCCAGATGAGTTCTCTGGACCCCAGGAGAGTTCTCTGGACCCCAGGTGAGTTCTCTGGACCCCAGATGAGTTCTCTGGACCCCAGGTGAGTTCTCTGGACCCCAGGTGAGTTCTCTGGACCCCAGGTGAGTTCTCTGGACCCCAGGTGAGTTCTCTGGACCCCAGGTGAGTTCTCTGGACCCCAGGTGAGTTCTCTGGACCCCAGGTGAGTTCTCTGGACCCCAGATGAGTTCTCTGGACCCCAGTTGAGTCCTCTGGACCACAAGTGACTGTGGACTGGGAGTTTATCCATAACATATCGCACAACATGTGATTCTCACATTTATTCGGCAGTGGGCAGCGAGGTGCCGCCCAGTCGCACCTTCGCCGTGGGCGGCCTGGAGATGGGCGGCCGCTACCTGTTGAGAGTCACCGCCCACAACTCTGCAGGAGCCACACCCGCCCAGTACACCGTCACCACGCCCGCCTACGCACACGCAGGTACGCCCACTGCTGTAATTTCTATCGTAGCAGAGTGCTAAACTCGTAGGGGGTCATACAGCCTCTAGGTGAATACATACTTAATGAGATTTGATCCGGGGAAGGCGGGGACGGGTTTCTCCAGTTCCGTGGAAGAAGAGTTCTTTGCGAGCTCTCGATACTGATTAAGAGCTCTTGATTCACGAGGTTCGTGATTTATGGATGTTTTAATTCACGGAGCTCTTAGTTCACGGAGCTCTTAATTCACAGAGCTCTTAATTCACGCAGCTCTTGATTCACGGAGGTCTTAATTCACGGAGCTCTTGATTCACGAAGCTCTTGATTCACGGAGCTCTTAATTCACGGAGTTCTTAATACACAGAGCTCTTGATTCAGGGAGCTCTTGATTCACGGAGCTCTTAATTCACGGAGCTCTTGATTCATGGAACTCTTGATTCACGGTGCTCTTGATTCACGGTGCTCTTGATTCACGGAGCTCTTGATTCATGGAACTCTTGATTCACGGTGCTCTTGATTCACGGAGCTCTTAATTCACAGAGCTCTTAATTCACGGAGCTCTTAATTCACGGAGCTCTTAATTCACGGAGTTCTTGATTCATGGAACTCTTGATTCACGGTGCTCTTGATTCACGGAGCTCTTAATTCATGGAGCTCGTGATTCATGGAGCTCTTAATTCACGGAGCTCTTATATCATGGAGCTCTTAATTCACTGAGCTCTTAATTCATGGAGCTCGTGATTCAAGGAGCTCATGATTCACGGAGCTTTTAATTCACGGAGCTCTTAAGACACGGAGCTCTTAATTCATCGAGCTCTTAATTCACGGAGCTCTTAATTCACGGAGTTCTTATTTCACGGAGCTCTTGATTCACGGAGCTCTTGATTCACGGTGCTCTTGATTCACGGAGCTCTGAATTCATGGAGCTCTTAATTCACGGAGCTCTTGATTCTCGGATCTGTTAATTCACGGAGCTGTTAATTCATGGAGCTCTTGATTAACGGAGCTCTTAATTCATGGAGCTCTTAATTCACGGAGCTCTTAATTCATGGAACGCTTGATTCACGGAGCTCTTAATTCATCAGCTCTTGATTCACGGAGCTCTTAATTCACGGAGCTCTTAATTCATGGAGCTCTTTATTCACGGAGCTCTTAATTCACGGAGCTCTTAATTCATGGAGCTCGTGATTCATGGAGCTCTTAATTCACGGAGCTCTTAATTCATGGAGCTCTTAATTCACTGAGCTCTTAATTCATGGAGCACGTGATTCAAGGAGCTCTTGATTCACAGAGCTCTTGATTCACGGAGCTTTTAATTCACGGATCTCTTAAGACACGGAGCTCTTAATTCACGGAGCTCTTAATTCACGGAGTTCTTAATTCACGGAGTTCTTAATTCACGGAACTATTGATTCACGGAGCTCTTGATTCACGGAGCTCTTAATTCACGGAGCTCTTAATTCATGGAGCTCTTAATTCACGGAGCTCTTGATTCACGGAGCTCTTAATTCATGGAGCTCTTAATTCACGGTGCTCTTGATTCACGGAGCTCTTAATTCATGGAGCTCTTAATTCACGGTGCTCTTGATTCACGGAGCTGTTAATTCACAGAGCTGTTTATTCATGGAGCTCTTGATTCACTGAGCTCTTAATTCATGGAGCTCTTGATCCACGGAGCTCTTAATTCATGGAGCTCTTGATTCACGGAGCTCTTAATTCATCAGCTCTTGATTCACGGAGCTCTTAATTCACGGAGCTCTTGACTCACGGAGCTCTTGATTCACGGAGCTCTTAATTCACGGAGCTCTTAATTCATGGAGCTCTTAATTCACGGAGCTCTTAATTCACGGAGCTCTTAATTCACGGTGCTCTTGATTCACGGAGCTCTGAATTCCTGGAGCTCTTAATTCACGGAGCTCTTGATTCTCGGATCTGTTAATTCACGGAGCTGTTAATTCATGGAGCTCTTGATTCACGGAGCTCTTAATTCATGGAGCTCTTAATTCACGGAGCTCTTAATTCATGGAGCTCTTGATTCACGGAGCTCTTACTTCATCAGCTCTTGATTCACGGAGCTCTTAATTCACGGAGCTCTTGACTCACGGAGCTCTTGATTCACGGAGCTCTTAATTCACGGAGCTCTTAATTCATGGAGCTCTTAATTCACGGAGCTCTTAATTCATGGAGCTCTTGATTCACGGAGGTCTTAATTCACGGAGCTCTTAATTCACGGAGCTCTTAATTCATGGAGCTCTTAATTCACTGTGCTCTTAATTCACGGAGCTTTTAATTCACGGAGCTCTTGAGTCACGGAGCTCTTAATTCACGGAGCTCTTAATTCACGGAGCTCTTAATTCATGGAGCTCTTAATTCACGGTGCTCTTAATTCACGGAGCTCTTATATCACGGAGCTCTTAATTCTCGGAGCTCTTGATTCACGGAGCTCTTAATTCACGAAGCTCTTAATTCATGGAGCTCTTGATTCACGGAGCTCTTAATTCAAGGAGCTCTTAATTAACGGAGCTCTTAATTCATGGAACTCTTGATTCACGGAGCTCTTGATTCACGGAGCTCTTGATTCACGGAGCTCTTAATTCACGGAGCTCTTAATTCATGGAGCTCATAATTCACGGAGCTCTTGATTCACGGAGGTCTTAATTCACGGAGCTCTTAATTCACGGAGCTCTTAATTCATGGGGCACTTAATTCACTGTGCTCTTGATTCACGGAGCTAATAATTCACGGAGCTCTTAATTCACGGAGCTCTTAATTCACGAAGCTCTTGAGCCACGGAGCTCTTAATTCACGGAGCTCTTAATTAACGCAGCTCTTAATTCATGGAACTCTTGATTCACGCAGCTCTTGATTCACTGAGCTCTTAATTCACGGAGATCTTAATTCATGGAGCTCTTAATTCACGGAGTTCTTCATTCATGGAGCTCTTTATTCACGGAGCTCTTGATTCACGGAGCACTTAATTCACGGAGCTCTTAATTCACGGAGCTCTTAATTCACGGAGCTCTTAATTCACGGAGCTCTTGATTCACGGAGCTCTTAATTCACGGAGCTCTTAATTCACGGAGCTCTTAATTCACGGAGCTCTTAATTCACGGAGCTCTTAATTCACGGAGCTCTTAATTCACGGAGCTCTTAATTCACGGAGCTCTTAATTCACGGAGCTCTTGATTCACGGAGCTCTTAATTCACGGAGCTCTTAATTCACGGAGCTCTTGATTCACGGAGCTCTTAATTCATGGAGCTCTTGATTCACGGAGCTCTTAATTCACGGAGCTCTTAATTCACGGAGCTCTTGATTCACGGAGCTCTTAATTCACGGAGCTCTTAATTCACGGAGCTCTTGATTCACGGAGCTCTTAATTCACGGAGCTCTTAATTCACGGAGCTCTTGATTCACGGAGCTCTTGATTCACGGAGCTCTTGATTCATGGAGCTCTTAATTCACGGAGCTCTTGATTCATGGAGCTCTTAATTCATGGAGCTCTTGGTTCACGGAGCTCTTAATTCATGGAGCTCATAATTCACGGAGTTCTTGATTCATGGAGCTCTTAATTCACGGAGCTCTTGATTCACGGAGCTCTTAATTCACGGAGCTCTTAATTCACGGAGTTCTTAATTCACGGAGCTCTTGATTCACGGAGCTCTTAATTCACGGACCTCTTAATTCATGGAGCTCTTAATTCACGGTGCTCTTAATTCACGAGCTCTTAATTCACGGAGCTCTTAATTCACGGCTCTTAATTCATGGAGCTCTTAAGCTCTCACTCTTAATTAACGGAGCTCTTAATTCACACTCTTGGGAGCTCTTGATTCACGGAGCTCTTAATTCACGGAGCTCTTAATTCTTAATTCACGGAGCTCTTATTCACGGAGGTCTTAATTCACGGAGCTCTTAATTCACTCTTAATTCATGGAGCTCTTAATTCACTGGATTCACGCTCTTAATTCACGGAGCTCTTAATTCACGGAGCTCTTAATTCATGGAGCTCTTAATTCACGGTGCTCTTGATTCACGGAGCTCTTGATTCACGGAGCTCTTAATTCACGGAGCTCTTAATTCACGGAGCTCTTAATTCACGAAGCTCTTAATTCACGGAGCTCTTGATTCACGGATCTCTTTATTCATGGAGCTCTTAATTAACGGAGCTCTTAATTCATGGAACTCTTGATTCACGGAGCTCTTGATTCACGGAGCTCTTAATTCACGGAGCTCTTAGTTCATGGAGCTCTTAATTCACGGAGCTCTTGATTCACGGAGCTCTTAATTCACGGAGCTCTTAATTCACGGAGCTCTTAATTCATGGAGCTCTTAATTCACTGTGCTCTTGATTCACGGAGCTCTTAATTCACGGAGCTCTTAATTCACGGAGCTCTTAATTCACGGAGCTCTTGAGTCACGGAGCTCTTAATTCACGGAGCTCTTAATTCACGGAGCTCTTAATTCATGGAGCTCTTAATTCACGAAGCTCTTATATCATGGAGCTCTTGATTCACGGATCTCTTAATTCATGGAGCTCTTAATTCACGGAGCTCTTAATTCATGGAGCTCTTAATTCACGGAGCTCATGATTCATGAAGCTCTTAATTCACGGAGCTCTTGATTCACGGAGCTCTTAATTCATGGAGCTCTTGATTCACGGAGCTCTAAATTCATGGAGCTCTCGATTCACGGAGCTGTTAATTCACGGAGCTCTTAATGCACGGAGCTCTTGAGTCACGGAGCTCTCAATTCACGGAGCTCTTAATTCACGGAGCTCTTAATTCATGGAGCTCTTGATTCACGGAGCTGTTAATTCACGGATCTGTTAATTCACGGAGCTCTTGATTCACGGAGCTCTTGATTCACGGAGCTGTTAATTCACGGATCTGTTAATTCACGGAGCTCTTGATTCACGGAGCTCTTTATTCACGGAGCTCTTAATTCACGGAGCTCTTGATTCACGGAGCTCTTAATTCACGGAGCTCTTAATTCACGGAGCTGTTAATTCACGGAGCTGTTAATTCACGGAGCTCTTGATTCACGGAGCTCTTAATTCACGGAGCTGTTAATTCACGGAGCTCTTGATTCACGGAGCTGTTAATTCACTTAGCTCTTGATTCACGGAGCTCTTAATTCACGGAGCTCTTAAGTCACGGAGCTGTTAATTCACGGAGCTCTTGATTCACGGAGCTCTTAATTCACGGAGCTCTTGAGCCACGGAGCTGTTAATTCACTGAGCTCTTGATTCACGGAGCTCTTAATTCACGGAGCTCTTGAGCCACGGAGCTGTTAATTCACGGAGCTCTTGATTCACGGAGCTCTTAATTCACGGAGCTCTTGAGCCACGGAGCTGTTAATTCACGGAGCTGTGAATTCACGGATTTCTTGAGCCACGGAGCTCTTAATTCACGGTGCTCTTAATTCACGGAGCTCTTAAATCACGGAGCTCTTAATTCACGGAGCTCTTGATTCACGGAGCTCTTAATTCACAAAGCTCTTAATTCATGGAGCTCTTGATTCACGGAACTCTTAATTCATGGAGCTCTTAATTATTGGAGCTCTTAATTCATGGAACTCTTGATTCACGGAGCTCTTGATTCACGGAGCTCTTAATTCACGGAGCTCTTAATTCATGGAGCTATTAATTCACGGAGCTCTTAATTCATTCACGGAGCTCTTAATTCATCTTAATTCATGGAGCTCTTAATTCTTTATTCATGGAGCTCTTAATTAACGAGCTCTTAATTCATGGAACTCTTGAGCTCTTAATTCACGGAGCTCTTAGTTCATGGAGCTCTCTTGATTCACGGAGCTCTTAATTCACGGAGCTCTTAATTCACGGAGCTCTTAATTCATGGAGCTCTTAATTCACTGTGCTCTTGATTCACGGAGGTCTTAAATCAAGGAGCTCTTAATCTTAATTCACGGAGCTGGATTCACGGAGCTCTTAATTCACGGAGCTCTTGACGGAGCTCTCACGGAGTTCTTAATTCACGGAGCTCTTAATTCACGGAGCTCTTAATTCATGGAGCTATTAATTCACGGAGCTCTTGATTCAGGGAGTTCTTAATTCACGGAGCTCTTAATTCACGGAGCTCTTAATTCATGGAGCTCTTGATTCACGGATCTCTTGATTCACGGAGCTCTTGATTCATGGAGCTCTTAATTCATGGAGCTCTTGGTTCACGGAGCTCTTAATTCATGGAGCTCTTAATTCACGGAGTTCTTGATTCATGGAGCTCTTAATTCACGGAGCTCTTGATTCACCTAGCTCTTAATTCACGGAGCTCTTAATTCACGGATCTCTTGATTCACGGAGCTCTTAATTCACGGAGCTTTTAATTCACGGAACTCTTAATTCATGGAGCTCTTGATTCACGGAGCTCTTGAGTCACGGAGCTCTTTAATTCACGGAGCTCTTAATTCACGGAGCTCTTAATTCACGGTTCTTAATTCACGGAGCTCTTAAATCACGGAGCTGTTAATTCACGGAGCTCTTGATTCACGGAGCTGTTAATTCACGGAGCTCTTGATTCACGGAGTTCTTAATTCACGGAGCTCTTAATTCACGGACGGAGCTCTTAATTCACGGAGCTCTTGAGTCACAGAGCTCTTAATTCACGGAGCTCTTAATTCACGGAGCTCTTGATTCACGGAGCTCTTAATTCACGGAGCTCTTAATTCACGGAGCTCTTAATTCACGGAGCTCTTAATTCACGGAGCTCTTGAGTCTCGGAGCTCTTAATTCACGGAGCTGTTAATTCACGGAGCTCTTGATTCACGGAGCTGTTAATTCACGGAGCTCTTGATTCACGGAGCTGTTAATTCACGGAGCTCTTGATTCACGGAGCTGTTAATTCACGGAGCTCTTGATTCACGGAGCTCTTGATTCACGGAGCTCTTAATTCACGGAGCTCTTAATTCACGGAGTTCTTAATTCACGGAGCTCTTGATTCACGGAGCTCTTAATTCACGGACCTCTTAATTCATGGAGCTCTTAATTCACGGAGCTCTTGATTCACGGAGCTCTTAATTCACGGAGCTCTTAATTCACGGAGCTCTTAATTCATGGAGCTCTTAATTCACTGTGCTCTTGATTCACGGAGCTCTTAATTCACGGAGCTCTTAATTCACGGAGCTCTTAATTCACGGAGCTCTTAGTCATTCACTGTGCTCTTGATTCACGGAGCTCGGAGCTCTTAATTCATGGAACTCTTGATTCACGGAGCTCTTATTTCACGGAGCTCTTAATTCATGGAGCTCTTAATTCACGGAGCTCTTGAGTCACGGAGCTCTTAATTCACGGATCTCTTAATTAACGGAGCTCTTAATTCATGGAACTCTTGATTCACGGAGCTCTTGATTCATGGAGCTCTTAATTCACGGAGCTCTTGATTCATGGAGCTCTTAACTCATGGAGCTCTTGGTTCACGGAGCTCTTAATTCATGGAGCTCTTAATTCACGGATTCAATTCATGGAGCTCTTAATTCACGGAGCTCTTAATTCACGGAGCTCTTAATTCACGGAGCTCTTGATTTAATTCACGGAGCTGTTAATTCACGGATCTCTTCATTCACGGAGCTCATGATTCATGAAGCTCTTAATTCACGGAGCTCTTGATTCACGGAGCTCTTAATTCATGGAGCTCTTGAGCCACGGAGCTGTTAATTCACGGAGCTGTTAATTCACGGAGCTCTTGAGCCACGGAGCTCTTAATTCACGGAGCTCTTGATTCACGGAGCTCTTGAGCCACGGAGCTGACGTTGACAAACCTACCAACCTTTCCCCTGTTCCACGCTCTGTGGCTCCTGAGGGTTTAGTGTTTCCTCATTAATAATAACACTGGAATTAAATAATAAAGTAATTTTTCTATTCTTAAAAATTTACTAACTTCATATTTTTTCAAAAGAAATAATGAAAACGTGAGAAAAAATTTACTGACAATTTAGTAAAATAAGTTTAATTTGTATGTTTTTATTCACATCAGAAATAAACCAACCCCCTCCCCCTCCCCCCCCCCAAAAAAAAAAATCCTGACTACTTAAATAAAAACTACTCTTTATTCGTTTTTTTTTTTATAATATATTTTCAAACCCATTCAGTAAACTTCTGAGGACAAAATCAAAATGACACTTAACATTCTGATTTTTTTTTTTGTGTCAGTGTCACGTGCGATTTGCAACTGGAGAACAATAGTCATCTTGATCATGATAAAGAAAAAAACGAGAGATTTCCCATTGATCCTAAAAGTTGAGTTCTTGGCTTGTCTCTTGTCTTGGTCCGGCAGCTGGATCATGATCCTCCTGGCCGGGTGCAACATGATCGTCCTGGCCGGGTGCATCATGATCCTCCTGGCCGGGTGCATCATGATCCTCCTGGCCGGGTGTATCATGGGGTGCATCATGATCCTCCTGGCCGGGTGCATCATGATCCTCCTGGCCGGGTGCATCATGATCCTCCTGGCCGGGTGCATCATGATCCTCCTGGCCGGGTGCATCATGATCCTCCTGGCCGGGTGCATCATGATCCTCCTGGCCGGGTGCATCATGATCCTCCTGGCCGGGTGCATCATGATCCTCCTGGCCGGGTGCATCATGATCCTCCTGGCCGGGTGCATCATGATCCTCCTGGCCGGGTGCATCATGATCCTCCTGGCCGGGTGCATCATGATCCTCCTGGCCGGGTGCATCATGATCCTCCTGGCCGGGTGCATCATGATCCTCCTGGCCGGGTGCATCATGATCCTCCTGGCCGGGTGCATCATGATCCTCCTGGCCGGGTGCATCATGATCCTCCTGGCCGGGTGCATCATGATCCTCCTGGCCGGGTGCATCATGATCCTCCTGGCCGGGTGCATCATGATCATGATCTCCTGGCCGGGTGCATCATGATCCTCCTGGCCGGGTGCATCATGATCCTCCTGGCCGGGTGCATCATGATCCTCCTGGCCGGGTGCATCATGATCCTCCTGGCCGGGTGCATCATGATCCTCCTGGCCGGGTGCATCATGATCCTCCTGGCCGGGTGCATCATGATCCTCCTGGCCGGGTGCATCATGATCCTCCTGGCCGGGTGCATCATGATCCTCCTGGCCGGGTGCATCATGATCCTCCTGGCCGGGTGCATCATGATCCTCCTGGCCGGGTGCATCATGATCCTCCTGGCCGGGTGCATCATGATCCTCCTGGCCGGGTGCATCATGATCCTCCTGGCCGGGTGCATCATGATCCTCCTGGCCGGGTGCATCATGATCCTCCTGGCCGGGTGCATCATGATCCTCCTGGCATCATGATCCTCCTGGCCGGGTGCATCATGATCCTCCTGGCCGGGTGCATCATGATCCTCCTGGCCGGGTGCATCATGATCCTCCTGGCCGGGTGCATCATGATCCTCCTGGCCGGGTGCATCATGATCCTCCTGGCCGGGTGCATCAAGATCGGCATCATGATCCTCCTGGCCGGGTGCATCATGATCCTCCTGGCCGGGTGCATCATGATCCTCCTGGCCGGGTGCATCATGATCCTCCTGGCCATCATGATCCTCCTCGCCGGGTGCATCATGATCCTCCTGGCCGGGTGCATCATGATCCTCCTGGCCGGGTGCATCATGATCCTCCTGGCCGGGTGCATCATGATCCTCCTGGCCGGGTGCATCATGATCCATCATGATCCTCCTGGCCGGGTGCATCATGATCCTCCTGGCCGGGTGCATCATGATCCTCCTGGCCGGGTGCATCATGATCCTCCTGGCCGGGTGCATCATGATCCTCCTGGCCGGGTGCATCATGATCCTCCTGGCCGGGTGCATCATGATCCTCCTGGCCGGGTGCATCATGATCCTCCTGGCCGGGGTGCATCATGATCCTCCTGGCCGGGTGCATCATGATCCTCCTGGCCGGGTGCATCATGATCCTCCTGGCCGGGTGCATCATGATCCTCCTGGCCGGGTGCATCATGATCCTCCTGCATCATGATCCTCCTGGCCGGGTGCATCATGATCCTCCTGGCCGGGTGCATCATGATCCTCCTGGCCGGGTGCATCATGATCCTCCTGGCCGGGTGCATCATGATCCTCCTGGCCGGGTGCATCATGATCCTCCTGGCCGGGTGCATCATGATCCTCCTGGCCGGGTGCATCATGATCCTCCTGGCCGGGTGCATCATGATCCTCCTGGCCGGGTGCATCATGATCCTCCCGGGTGCATCATGATCCGGGTGCATCATGATCCTCCTGACCGGGTGCATCATGATCCTCCTCCGGGTGCATCATGATCCTCCTGGCCGGGTGCATCATGATCCTCCTGGCCGGGTGCATCATGATCCTCCTGGCCGGGTGCATCATGATCCTCCTGGCCGGGTGCATCATGATCCTCCTGGCCGGGTGCATCATGATCCTCCTGGCCGGGGTGCATCATGATCCTCCTGGCCGGGTGCATCATGATCCTCCTGGCCGGGTGCATCATGATCCTCCTGGCCGGGTGCATCATGATCCTCCTGGCCGGGTGCATCATGATCCTCCTGGCCGGGTGCATCATGATCCTCCTGGCCGGGTGCATCATGATCCTCCTGGCCGGGTGCATCATGATCCTCCTGGCCGGGTGCATCATGATCCTCCTGGCCGGGTGCATCATGATCCTCCTGGCCGGGTGCATCATGATCCTCCTGGCCGGGTGCATCATGATCCTCCTGGCCGGGTGCATCATGATCCTCCTGGCCGGGTGCATCATGATCCTCCTGGCCGGGTGCATCATGATCCTCCTGGCCGGGTGCATCATGATCCTCCTGGCCGGGTGCATCATGATCCTCCTGGCCGGGTGCATCATGATCCTCCTGGCCGGGTGCATCATGATCCTCCTGGCCGGGTGCATCATGATCCTCCTGGCCGGGTGCATCATGATCCTCCTGGCCGGGTGCATCATGATCCTCCTGGCCGGGTGCATCATGATCCTCCTGGCCGGGTGCATCATGATCCTCCTGGCCGGGTGCATCATGATCCTCCTGGCCGGGTGCATCATCATCATGATCCTCCTGGCCGGGTGCATCATGATCCTCCTGGCCGGGTGCATCATGATCCTCCTGGCCGGGTGCATCATGATCCTCCTGGCCGGGTGCATCATGATCCTCCTGGCCGGGTGCATCATGATCCTCCTGGCCGGGTGCATCATGATCCTCCTGGCCGGGTGCATCATGATCCTCCTGGCCGGGTGCATCATGATCCTCCTGGCCGGGTGCATCATGATCCTCCTGGCCGGGTGCATCATGCTCCTGCCCGGGTGCATCATGATCCTCCTGGCCGGGTGCATCATGATCCTCCTGGCCGGGTGCATCATGATCCTCCTGGCCGGGTGCATCATGATCCTCCTGGCCGGGTGCATCATGATCCTCCTGGTCGGGTGCATCATGATCCTCCTGGCCGGGTGCATCATGATCCTCCTGGCCGGGTGCATCATGATCCTCCTGGCCGGGTGCATCATGATCCTCCTGGCCGGGTGCATCATGATCCTCCTGGCCGGGTGCATCATGATCCTCCTGGCCGGGTGCATCATGATCCTCCTGGCCGGGTGCATCATGATCCTCCTGGCCGGGTGCATCATGATCCTCCTGGCCGGGTGCATCATGATCCTCATGGATCCGGGTGCCTCATGATCCTCCTGGCCGGGTGCATCATGATCCTCCTGGCCGGGTGCATCATGATCCTCCTGGCCGGGTGCATCATGATCCTCCTCCTGGCCGGGTGCATCATGATCCTCCTGGCCGGGTGCATCATGATCCTCCTGGCCGGGTGCATCATGATCCTCCTGGCCGGGTGCATCATGATCCTCCTGGCCGGGTGCATCATGATCCTCCTGGCCGGGTGCATCATGATCCTCCTGGCCGGGTGCATCATGATCCTCCTGGCCGGGTGCATCATGATCCTCCTGGCCGGGTGCATCATGATCCTCCTGGCCGGGTGCATCATGATCCTCCTGGCCGGGTGCATCATGATCCTCCTGGCCGGGTGCATCATGATCCTCCTGGCCGGGTGCATCATGATCCTCCTGGCCGGGTGCATCATGATCCTCCTGGCCGGGTGCATCATGATCCTCCTGGCCGGGTGCATCATGATCCTCCTGGCCGGGTGCATCATGATCCTCCTGGCCGGGTGCATCATGATCCTCCTGGCCGGGTGCATCATGATCCTCCTGGCCGGGTGCATCATGATCCTCCTGGCCGGGTGCATCATGATCCTCCTGGCCGGGTGCATCATGATCCTCCTGGCCGGGTGCATCATGATCCTCCTGGCCGGGTGCATCATGATCCTCCTGGCCGGGTGCATCATGATCCTCCTGGCCGGGTGCATCATGATCCTCCTGGCCGGGTGCATCATGATCCTCCTGGCCGGGTGCATCATGATCCTCCTGGCCGGGTGCATCATGATCCTCCTGGCCGGGTGCATCATGATCCTGGCCTGGCCGGGGGTGCATGATCATCATGATCCTCCCTCCTGGGGGTGCATCATGATCCTCCTGGCCGGGTGCATCATGATCCTCCTGGCCGGGTGCATCATGATCCTCCTGGCCGGGTGCATCATGATCCTCCTGGCCGGGTGCATCATGATCCTCCTGGCCGGGTGCATCATGATCCTCCTGGCCGGGTGCATCATGATCCTCCTGGCCGGGTGCATCATGATCCTCCCGGGTGCATCATGATCCTCCTGGCCGGGTGCATCATGATCCTCCTGGCCGGGTGCATCATGATCCTCCTGGCCGGGTGCATCATGATCCTCCTGGCCGGGTGCATCATGATCCTCCTGGCCGGGTGCATCATGATCCTCCTGGCCGGGTGCATCATGATCCTCCTGGCCGGGTGCATCATGATCCTCCTGGCCGGGTGCATCATGATCCTCCTGGCCGGGTGCATCATGATCCTCCTGGCCTGGATCCTCCTGGCCGGGTGCATCATGATCCTCCTGGCCGGGTGCATCATGATCCTCCTGGCCGGGTGCATCATGATCCTCCTGGCCGGGTGCATCATGATCCTCCTGGCCGGGTGCATCATGATCCTCCTGGCCGGGTGCATCATGATCCTCGTGGCCGGGTCATGATCATCCTGGCCGGGTGCATCATGATCCTCCTGGCCGGGTGCATCATGATCCTCCTGGCCGGGTGGATCATGATCCTCCTGGCCGGGTGCATCATGATCCTCCTGGCCGGGTGCTCGACGCTGTTGTTGTCATTGGTATTGTCAGATATTTTTTTATGCCTGAGGACTGGGTAAGACTAATAAAACAGGTGCAAGGCTTGTGCTGTACTGGGACAAGACATGTGCTGTACTGGTACTAGTCATGTGAGGTACTGGTACAAGACATGTGCTGTACTGGTACAAGTCATGTGCTGTACTGGTACATGTCATGTGCTGTGCTGGTACAAGACATGTGCTGTACCGATACAAGTCATGTGAGGTACTGGTACAAGACATGTGATATACTGGTACAAGACACGTGCTGTACTTGTGCAAGACATGTACTGTACTGGTACTAGACATGTGCTGTACTGGTGCAAAAGAAGTGCTGCACTGGTACAAGACATGTGCTGTACTGGTACAAGTCATGTACTGTACTGGTACAAGACATGTTCTGTACTGGTACTAAACATGTGCTGTACTGGTGTAAAACAAGTGCTGTACTGGTAGAAGACATGTACTGTACTGGTTCAAGACATGTGCTGCACTGGTGCAAGACATGTGCGTCATGTGTCCGAGACATGTACTGTACAGGTGCAAGAAGTTTCATGTGTCCAAGACATGTTTTTCATGTATCCAAGACACGTGCTGTTCTGATGCAAAACATGTTTTATGTGTCCAAGACATATTTTTAATGTGTCCAAGACATGTACTGTATTGGTGCAAGACATATGCTTCATCCAAGACATATGTTGCACTGTACAAGACGTGTTTCATGTGTCCATGACATATGCTGTACTGGTATAAAACACGTGCTTCATGTGTCCAAGACATGCGATGTACTGATCCAAGACACTTATTTTTTGTTCAAGACATATATTGTATTGGTTAAAGACATGGCTCTTACTGGTCAAAGACATGTATTTCTTGTAACCAAGACACGTGTTGTGCTAGTGCAAGCCATCTTGTGCAAGTCCAACACCTGTGCTGACTCAAGACATGTTTCGTTTAAGCCTAAAATGCATCTTGTACAGATGGGTGTTGAACAAATCCGAAACGTGTTTTACAGGTGTTGTACAAGTTTAAGACATGTGTTTTACTCGTGCAAGACACTTGTTGTACTTGTCCAGAAATCTTGCATTTTATTTGTAGTGACTAAACATGTGTGTGTCTTCCAGGAGGCGTGGGCGCGGGCGTGGGCGGGGGCGGGTGGGGCAGTCAGGCTTCCAGCTCCCCCGTGTGGCGTGACCCCCGGGTGCTGGTGCCAGGTGCCGTCTCAGGCCTGGCACTCATCCTCACCCTCACCACAGTCTGTGTCTGCCTCAGGAAACGTTAGTGCCTCCTTGTGTACTTACCCAGTTGTACTCTCCCAGTTGAGGTTGCAGGGGTCGAGTCCAAGCTCCTGGCCCCGCCACTTCACTGGTAGCCACTAGGTCACTCTCCCTGAACCGTGAGCTTTATCATACCTCTGCTTAAAGCTATGTATGGATCTTGCCTCCACTACATCGCTTACCAAACTGTTCCACTTCCTGACTACTCTGTGGTTGAAGAAATACTTCCTAACATCCCTGTGATTCATCTGTGTCTTCAACTTCCAACTGTGTCCCCTTGTTGCTGTGTCCAATCTCTGGAACATCCTGTCTTTGTCTACCTTGTCAATTCCTCTCAGTATTTTGTATGTCGTTATCATATCCCCCTTATCTCTCCTGTCCTCCAGTGTCGTCAGGTTGATTTCCCTTAACCTCTCCTCGTGTGTGTGTGTGTGTGTGTGTGTGTGTGTGTGTGTGTGTGTGTGTGTGTGTGTGTGTGTGTGTGTGTGTGTGTGTGTGTGTGTGTGTGTGTGTGTGTGTGTGTGTGTGTGTGTGTGTGTGTTTGTGTGTGTGTGTGTGTGTACTCACCTATTTGTACTCACCTATTTGTGGTTGCAGCGGTCGAGTCACAGCTCCTGGCCCCGCCTCTTCGCTGATTGCTACTAGGTCCTCTCTCTCCCTGCCCCATGAGCTCTATCATATCTCGCCTTAAAACTATGTATGGTTCCTGCCTCCACCACATCACTTTCTAGGCTATTCCATGGCCTGACTACTCTATGACTGAAGAAATACTTCCTAACATCCCTTTGATTCATCTGAGTCTTCAACTTCCAATTGTGACCTCTTGTGTCTGTGTCCCATCTCTGGAACATCCCGTCTTTGTCCACCTCGTCTATTCCGCGCAGTATTTTATATGTCGTTATCATGTCTCCCCTGACCCTCCTGGCCTCAGTGTCGTGATGTCCTCGCTTGTACATAATGTATTTTAATCATATTTACATTCTGTCCTCGGTGCCAATTTCTTAAATATTATCTTTCAGTCACATTATTCCTAAAAATTTTTTTTTTATTATGATTATTTCTTGATGCCTCATTGCTCCATGAATAAGTAGTAACAAAAGAATATAAGAAAGAAGGAACACTGCAACAGGCCTACTGACCAATGCGAATCAGTTCCATGCCACCCCCCGGCTTAGAACAATGACCCACCTAGTCAGGACACTTCCACTTAAGGAAGGAGCACGGCACTAGACCTGGTAGCACAAGCTAGTCAGGTCCAACTCACACCCACCCACACCCACTCATGTATTTATCCAACCTATTTTTAAAACTACACAAGGTCTTAGCGTCTATGATGGTACTCGGGAGTTTGTTCCACTCATCCACAACTCTATTACCAAACCAGTGCTTTCCTATATCCTTCCTGAATCTGAACTTTTCCAACTTGAAACCATTTCTGCGAGTCCTGTCTTGGTTGGATATTTTAGCACGCTATTTACATCCACTTTATTTATTCCTGTTTTCCATTTATACACCTCAATCATTTCCCACCTAATTCTACGCCTTTCTAGACAGTGCAGATTCAGGGTTCTCAGTCTATCCTCATAGGGAAGATTTCTGATGCATGGGATCATCATTGTCATCCTCCTCTGTACGTTTTCCAGTGCATTTATATCCATTCTGTTATATGGTGACCAGAACTGAGCAGCATAGTCTAAATGAGGCCTAACCAAGGATATATAGAGTTGAAGAACAAACTGAGGACTTCTATTATTTATACTTCTTGATATGAAGCCAAGAATTCTGTTAGCTTTATTACGAACACTTATGCACTGTTGTCTTGGTTTCAGATTACTGCTAACCAGAACTCCTAAATCCTTTTCGCAATCAGTAGTATTAACGAGAAAAATAAATGTTTCCTACTCATAAAATATAGATGATAACAGTATTTCTAATGGTGGTGGAGAGGCTGTATGTAGTGTTATTGGTGAGGTTGGCTGTAGTGCTGGAAGAGTTACTGTTGGTGAGGCTGAAAGTAGTGTTGGAGATGTTAAGGTGTTGTTGCCCTGTCCAGGTCCCTCCAGCACGCCATCACAGAAGGAGCTGCCTGACGCAGTCATGGACGCTGCCGAGGAGAAGACGTCAGCTATGCAGGCGAGGGAGGATGTCTACACCACCGTCAGGAGACCGGCACCAACCCCTCCCCAGCAGCAGCAGCACCAGCAGCAACAGGAGGACCTCAGGGACAACACTGGTAATCATTCACGCAGCTATGCCCTTCATTTTCTTTTTACACCTGTCTTCACTTGTTTTCCCACTAGCAGGTGTAAACTGCTGTATCTTGTCCTTAGCCAGAAAAATAGCTAAGAGGTCTTATAAGCATTAAATCAGCTATTCTTGCTTTCAGAGAAATATAAAACCTCTGGTATTTGCCTTTAAGCATGTACACGATATTTTTTTGGTTCTTAGCCATAATCAATCATGATCATCATTAACGAAATATATTTGCTGTCTACCAGACAAAAATTAGTATTGCTTTTATGTATTTAAAAAAATCGGTTCCTGCCCTCACACATATATTAATCCTTCAACCAATCACTAGAATTTTCCTCACGCAATCACCATCAAAACATCTCTCATTTTATGAGGGTTTGTGTCTAAAGGACATCCATGAGTAAACTCCTCAAATACCTCTATGAATTGTGCTTGGACTTCCAGCAAGCGTGCGTGAGCGTGTTAGATAGGAGTTAATGGAGACGAATGGTACTTGAGACCTTACGAGCTGTTGGAGTGTGAGCAGGGTAATATTTAGTAAAGGGATTCAGGGAAACCGGTTATTTTCATATAATCGGACTTGAGTCCTGGAAATGGGAAGTACAATGCCTGCACTTTAAAGGAGGGGTTTGGGATATTGGCAGTTTGGAGGGATATGTTGTGTATCTTTATACGTATATACTTCTAAACTGTTGTATTCTGAGCACCTCTGCAAAAACATGGATTATGTGTGAGTGTGGTGAAAGTGTTGAATGATGATGAAAGCATTTTCTTTTTGGGGATTTTCTTTCTTTTTTGGGTCAGGGAGGCAGTGGAGATGTCCTGTCTAAGAGCAATTTGTGGTGTAAATTTTATGCAGAAAATTCGGAGTGTGGAAATTAGGAGAA
The DNA here is from genome assembly GCF_038502225.1 of Cherax quadricarinatus. Lineage (NCBI taxonomy): Eukaryota > Metazoa > Arthropoda > Malacostraca > Decapoda > Parastacidae > Cherax > Cherax quadricarinatus. Next base: position 28,974,802 of record NC_091294.1, on the reverse strand, counting down.
GGTGTGGAGTTAGTAAAAGTATTAGTCAGAGGGCTGAAGAGGGGTTGTTGAGGTGGTTTGGTCATTTACAGAGAATGGATCAAAGTAGAATGACATGGAGAGCGGATAAATCTGTAGGGGAAAGAAGGCGGGGTAGGGGTCGTCCTCGTAAGGGTTAGAGGGAGGGGGTAAATGAGGTTTTGTGGGCGAGGGACTAGGACTTCCAGCAAGCGTGCATGAGCGTGTTAGATAGGAGTGAATGGAGACGAATGGTACTTGGGACCTGACGATCTGTTGGAGTGTGAGCAGGGTTATTTAGTGAAGGGATTCAGGGAAACCGGTGGGACTTGAGTCCTGGAAATGGGAAGTACAATGCCTGCACTTTAAAGGAGGGGTTTGGGATATTGGCAGTTTGGAGGGATATGTTGTGTATCTTTATACGTATATGCTTCTAAACTGTTGTATTCTGAGCACCTCTGCAAAAACAGTGATTATGTATGAGTGATGTGAAAGTGTTGTATGATGAAAGTATTTTCTTTTTGGGGATTTTCTTTCTTTTTGGGTCTCCCTGCCTCAGTGGGAGACGGCCGACTTGTTAATATATATATATATATATATATATATATATATATATATATATATATATATATATATATATATATATATATATATATATATATATATATATATATATATGTATATATATATATATATATATATATATATATATATATATATATATATATATATATATATATATATATATATATATATATATATATATATATATATATATATACATTTCCAGCTTAGGTCATCAGGTCGAAATATACAAATAAAATTCATTAAAATTTTCAGAATATCGATATGAGTTTCCTTGTGTTTAATTCACATTAGGGAATATGTTGATTGATAGTGCAACATGACTCACGAAATCGTAATGACACGATTGCAAACAAACCATACCACGGGCGGGGATAGAACCCGCGGTCAGAGAGTCTCAAAACTCCAGACCGTCGCGTTAGCCACTGGACCAGCTAGCCACATAAGATTCGTATAACTAGGTATATTTCTACACCATAGGAAGGTTAACATAGCACCACTGTGACCACAGTGGCTAGCTGGTCCAGTGGCTAACGCGACGGTCTGGAGTTTTGAGACTCTGATCGCGGGTTCTATCCTCGCCCGTGGTATAGTTTGATAGTGTATACATGTTACTTCACCTTCTGTTATATTTATATATACGAGTTATCACTGACTTCTATTCATTCTTCGTTGTCCGTGATAGGATGACTAGGATGGTCGTGGCTTGGATGTTACTCCTGGGATGTTCTTGACCCTGATAATCTAGCAGGGTTGACCCTGACATTTTAACGACTATGTTTAGTCTTTGACCCTGATACCCTGAGTTGGTCCTCACCCTGACATCGTACACGAGTCGTTCCTCACCCTAGCATCCTACGTAAGTTTTCCCCTCACCCTAACATACGTAAGTTTTCCCCTCACCCTAGCATCCTACGTAAGTTTTCCCCTCACCCTAACATCCTACGTAAGTTTTCCCCTCACCCTAACATACGTAAGTTTTCCCCTCACCGTAGCATCCTACGTAAGTTTTCCCTCACCCTAGCATCCTACGTAAGTTTTCCCCTCACCCTAACATACGTAAGTTTTCCCCTCACCCTAACATACGTAAGTTTTCCCCTTACCCTGACATCCTAGGTAGGATGAATGATGATCCTGAGAGTGTCTTGGTTGTTGCTACAGGAGACTACAGCGAGGAGGATCTGTACCCCTACGCTACAGCGACCTTCCAGATGGGCGGGGGCAGCCCTCCGCCCCCCGCCCCGCCCTCACCGCCCACACACGCCCACCATCCACAACCCCGCGGCCAGAAAGCCTTCACCGCCCTAGTGTACCAAGCTCCCTCCATCCATGATGTCGACTCTCCTAACTTAGTAAGTTATACACTGCCACACTCTCCTAACTTAGTAAGTTATACACTGCCACACTCTCCTAACTTAGTAAGTTATATATTACCACACTCTCTTAACTTAGTAAGTTATACACTGCCACACTCTCCTAACTTAGTAAGTTATATATTACCACACTCTCTTAACTTAGTAAGTTATATATTACCACACTCTCTTAACTTAGTAAGTTATATATTACCACACTCTCCTAACTTAGTAAGTTATATATTACCACACTCTCTTAACTTAGTAAGTTATATATTACCACACTCTCTTAACTTAGTAAGTTATATATTACCACACTCTCCTAACTTAGTAAGTTATACACTCCCACACTCTCCTTAGTAAGTTATACACTGCCACACTCTCCTAACTTAGTAAGTTATATATTACCACACTCTCTTAACTTAGTAAGTTATACACTGCCACACTCTCCTAACTTAGTAAGTTATACACTCCCACACTCTCCTAACTTAGTAAATTATAGACTGCCACACTCCTAACTTAGTAAGCTATACACTGCCACTCTCCTAACTTACTAACTTATACACTGCCACATTCTCCTAACTTAGTAAGTTATACATTGCCAGTATCTTGATCCAAGGAACTGAAGCAACAGTCCCTTTCCTCAGATCATACCTGAATACTTCACATTTCTCAGACGCTGTTGTCCCCTGCGGGATTAGCGCTTCCCTGTGAATAAAACAATAATAATAACAGTAATATTCACCTGTGTCTTGTCTTGTCTTCATTAACTTAGTAAACTAAAGTTGTTCTAAGTGGCTATCTTGAAAGTTTTAGAGCTCAAGTTACGGTTAATCCCCAGATCAGCTGACTTGTGACACAGCTGGTAACCTTGATGCTTACACAGCTGGTAGCCTTGATGTTTACACAGCTGGTAACCTTGATGTTTACACAGCTGGTAGCCTTGATGTTTACACAGCTGGTAGCCTTGATGTTTACACAGCTGGTAACCTTGATGTTTACACAGCTGGTAGCCTTGATGTTTACACAGCTGGTAACCTTGATGTTTACACAGCTGGTAACCTTGAAGTTTACACAGCTGGTAACCTTGTTGTTTACACAGCTGGTTACCTTGATGTTTATACAGCTGGTAACCTTGATGTTTATACAGCTGGTAGCCTTGATGTTTACACAGCTGGTAACCTTGATGTTTACACAGCTGGTAACCTTGATGTTTACACAGCTGGTAACCTTGATGTTTACACAGCTGGTAACCTTGATGTTTACACAGCTGGTAACATTGATGTTTACACAGCTGGTAACATTGATGTCTACACAGCTGGTAACCTTGATGTTTACACAGCTGGTAACCTTGATGTTTACACAGCTGGTAACCTTGATGTTTACACAGCTGGTAACCTTGATGTTTATACAGCTGGTAGCCTTGGCTTACACAGCTGGTAGCCTTGATGTTTACACAGCTGGTAACCTTGATGCTCACACAGTTGGTAACCTTGATGTTTACACAGCTGGTAACCTTGATGTTCATACAGTTGGTAGCCTTGATGTTTACACAGCTGGTAGCCTTGATGTTTACACAGCTGGTAACCTTGATGTTTACACAGCTGGTAACCTTGATGTTTACACAGCTGGTAACCTTGATGTTTACACAGCTGGTAACCTTGATGTTTACACAGCTGGTAACCTTGATGTTTATACAGCTGGTAGCCTTGATGTTTACACAGCTGGTAGCCTTGATGTTTACACAGCTGGTAACCTTGATGCTTACACAGCTGGTAACCTTGATGTTTACACAGCTGGTAACCTTGATGTTTATACAGCTGGTAGCCAAGATGTTTACACAGCTGGTAGCCTTGATGCTTACACAGCTGGTATCCTTGATGCTTACACAGCTGGTAACCTTGATGCTTACATAGCTGGTAGCCTTGATGTTTACACAGCTGGTAACCTTGATGTTTATACAGCTGGTAACATTGATGTTTACACAGCTGGTAACCTTGATGCTTACACAGCTGGTAACCTTGATGTTTATACAGCTGGTAGCCTTGATGTTTACACAGCTGGTAGCCTTGATGTTTACACAGCTGGTAACCTTGATGCTTACACAGCTGGTAACCTTGATGTTTACACAGATGGTAACCTTGATGTTTATACAGCTGGTAGCCATGATGTTTACAAAACTGGTAGCCTTGATGTTTACACACCTGGTAACCTTGATGCTTACACAGCTGGTAACCTTGATGCTTACACAGCTGGTAGCCTTGATGTTTACACAGCTGGTAACCTTGATGTTTATACAGCTGGTAACATTGATGTTTACACAGCTGGTAACCTTGATGCTTACACAGCTGGTAACCTTGATGTTTACACAACTGGTAACCTTGATGTTTACACAGCTGGTAACCTTGATGCTTACACAGCTGGTAGCCTTGATGTTTACACAGCTGGTAACCTTGATGCTTACACAGCTGGTAACCTTGATGTTTACACAGCTGGTAACCTTGATGTTTACACAGCTGGTAGCCTTGATGTTTACACAGCTGGTAACCTTGATGTTTACACAGCTGGTAACCTTGATGTTTACACAGCTGGTAACCTTGATGTTTACACAGCTGGTAGCCTTGATGTTTACACAGCTGGTAACCTTGATGTTTACACAGCTGGTAACCTTGATGTTTACATAGCTGGTAACCTTGATGTTTACACAGCTGGTAACCTTGATGTTTACACAGCTGGTAACATTGATGTTTACACAGCTGGTAACCTTGATGCTTACACAGCTGGTAACCTTGATGTTTACACAGCTGGTAACATTGATGTTTACACAGCTGGTAACCTTGATGCTTACACAGCTGGTAGCCTTGATGTTTACACAGCTGGTAACCTTGATGCTTACACAGCTGGTAACCTTGATGCTTACACAGCTGGTAACCTTGATGTTTACACAGCTGGTAACCTTGATGTTTACACAGCTGGTAACCTTGATGTTTACACAGCTGGTAACATTGATGTTTACATAGCTGGTAACCTTGATGTTTACACAGCTGGTAACCTTGATGTTTACACAGCTGGTAACCTTGATGTTTACACAGCTGGTAACCTTGATGTTTACACAGCTGGTAACCTTGATGTTTACACAGCTGGTAACCTTGATGTTTACACAGCTGGTAACCTTGATGTTTACACAGCTGGTAACCTTGATGTTTACACAGCTGGTAGCCTTGATGTTTACACAGCTGGTAGCCTTGATGTTTACACAGCTGGTAACCTTGATGTTTACATAGCTGGTAACCTTGATGTTTACACAGCTGGTAACCTTGATGTTTACACAGCTGGTAGCCTTGATGTTTACACAGCTGGTAACCTTGATGTTTACACAGCTGGTAGCGTTGATGTTTAAACAATAATAATCCTGAAGTTTAAACAGCTGGTAACGTTGAAACTTACACAGCTATAACATTGATGTTTACGTGGCTGGTAACGTAGTTTCTGTCGTTGATGTTGATATTAATAGTTGTTGATGTTTACACAGCTGATAATTACGTAGCCGATGGTGTTGATGTTTACTTGGCTAATAATATCAATGTTTACTCGACTGATGTTGATCTTACACACAGCTGATGATGTTGATGTTTACAGAGCGAGGGAGACAGTCGGGGGTCGGAGGTTGGAGTGGCGTTCGGAACGTGTCGGGATGAGCATTACCCCGGGGTCATGGCTCCCCCCGACGCCCACCCCCACCCGCCCCCGCACCACCGCCGCCCACCCAGACACCTCAGGACCAGTAGGTTTGTTACACCTGTCACACACCTGTCACGCACCTGTCACACACCTGTCACGCACCTGTCACACACCTTTCACACACCTGTCACGTACCTATCACCTTTTATTCACCTGTCTTGCACCTGCCATCTGTCATTCAGTTTTCACCTGTCATACACCTGTCACCTACCACCTGTCATACGCATGTCACCAACCCCCTGTCATACGCATGTCACCTATCACTTGTCACGAACCACCTGTCATACAGCAATTATACATTTGTCATGAAATTCCATGTTTTTCACCGGATTATCATAATAATAATAATAATGATAATAATAATAATAATAATAATAATAATAATAATAATAATAATAATAATAATAATAATAATAATAACAATAATAATAATTTAATAATTCCATTATTTATATTTTTATTATTATTATTATTATTATTATTATTATTATTATTATTATTATTATTATTATTATTATTATTATTATTATTATTATTATTATTATTGTCGTTGTTGCCTTGGTGTAACTTTGACATTTTTTACTGTTTTTATTTCACTTCTAGTATTTCAGATTATCTTTTCTGTAAAATAAAGCAAATTACAATATATTCAATATAATTTAGGAAAATCCAGTGATAATAATTTCTTTAGCTTCGTTCATGTTAATTTCATAAAATAAAAAATAATTATTTGAACTAGGATATTAATGTGTTTTTTCTCGAAGACAGAAACACAAGTTGCTGAACACTGACTGGGGTCGATGTTTCGCTCTGTGCAGAGCCTTGATCATGGTACGCTGAAGATTTACACAGATCGAAACATTGTCCTAATATGAGTCTCTTCAGTAGCTTTTTCTTTTGTGATTGTACTAGTTAGCAATGGATTCTTCCTTTTGTTTTGGTCAGTAGTTTAAGACGAGATTATTAATGGTGTCTTATCTTCACCTCACTGTGCTGGCCCGGCATCCGTAGAATCACCCGCAACGTGCGCTTCCCCTAAGACATGCCGACCCGTCCTCCAGCACCAGCCGGAGAAGAGACAGCAACAGCAGCAGCAGCTGCAGCTACAGCAACAAAAGCAGCAGCAGCAGCAGCAGAGGCAACAGGATCAACAGCATTACCAGCAACCGCAACAGCAACACCAAAGCAGCCACCTCCTCCTTCACCAGCAACAGAAACGGGTCCCGCAACAACAGGAGCAGCAACTTTACCAACAGCAACATTACCAGCAACCACAGCAGAAACAACAGCAAAAGCAGCAGAAGCATTTCCTGCAGCAGCAAGAGCAAGAAGAGGAACAGCAACACTACCAGCAGCCCCAGCGCAAACAGCACCCACAACAATATTACTTTCCACAGCGTCAACAGGAACAGCAACAGCACTACCAGCACCCTCAGCAGCAGCATCTGCAGCAGACCCTCCAGCCCACAAGGTCCTCCAGGTACATCCTGTCACCTGGCCCATCACTAGTAAACGCTGAGTAGGGGCGTATTCTTGTGTAGAGTGGATAAGTACTCAGGGTGGATGGGATGCACTCGTGTCTATTCAGGAAAAATTGGCCAGCCAGGAGAGGGAGGATGGAAGCTGCATTCTCTACTCGATCTGTTATGGCTGGTCAAACTCCCTACACGGTGTGACAGGTCTGATCACATTCTTCACGGTACCACAGTTTTGATTAAACACACTAAATGATGTGTCAGCTGACATATATCTCTGTATGATAAAGCTCTGACCAAATTCCTCACTGCTCGGCAGCTCTGACCACACTGGGTTACATAGAAGGTGGAAAGAAGGCGAAACTATTAGAATTCTTAGAATCAAGTTCGCTATGTTTAATTATATAAAAGGGAAGACTTTCTTTGGACAGGCAACCCCCCAGATTATTAAATCAGGTTACCTGAAGAAAGCTATGCAGCGTGACTTATTTTCGTTAAGGGTCCTGTCGTCCTCGTAACTACTATGACCCAAAAACGGTTGACTAACACCCGGATGCAACTGGTGTATAGAAAGTTGCCCATACATCTGGTGGGCGAGGGTGATATGTGAATTGATTCCTTCCATTACACTGTGACTTTGAATCTCCACCGGCTCGACACTGACTGAAAAGTTTTGATTGAGACACTAGCAAACGGAACAAGCCTTTAATTCCAAAATGTTTCGCTCTACGAAGACTTTTTTTTTTTTTAGAGTAACACTATGTCCAAATAAATACTTGCTGGGCAAACTTGGGTCTCTGTCCTCACATGAGTGTTCTTGCAGGACCCTGGAACTGCAAAACGAAGAAAACTATGATTCACATTGCCTAGTGAGGATTTCCAGTAAAAGAGCTGCTCCAATCATTGACTCAGAGAGTTCCTTAGGTGCTGAAGGACAGCATCACTAACAAGAAGACTCCCTGACCGGGAGATATCCACAGATCAGGTGAACAGCATCCCTGACCACAGGACTCCCACGAGTTCCTCAGGTAAAGGGACCGATAGGATAAATAGGACTCGCAGTACCCACACACGGAATGGTTACAGAATGTTGACTGAGACGGCTCTTCCCCCTCAGGTTTATCCTGCTCATAGTAATACAACTTTAATATTCATATATTAGTTCCAAGGATTTAAACATCGTACTCTCTACATCAGCGAGGAAAAACACACGTTGCAGAAGTTTACCGTATTTACCGGCATATAAGGCGCACATTTTTCGCACATAAAAGTCTTGAAAATCACTCTGCGCCTTATATGCTCAAGATCAAGGCTAAGGGTAAGCTTTGGGTTACGCTTAAGCAGTTGTTTACTAACCTAACATTACAACTGCTTGGAAGTATTGTCTTATTTGTCTCATATGATCGTGCGCCTTAAAATGCTTCGCTCTGTGTAAAGCTTTATCAAGTCTCGACAAAGCTCTACCTTGAGCGAAACGTTGTCCAGGTAAATGTTTCGTCTGCAACCTGTCTCATTCATTCGTCGTTTATTAAATAAATATCAAGAGTGACTCCTGAGCGATGAGAGTAAATAAATATTTATACTTTATGCCAAACAACAACGATATAAATATCTTACTTGCTTTAATTACTTTTTGCTATTTTAACCTCCATATTGATAATAATGTCATGACATTAACACCATAACAATCTCTTAATGTATATACACTGAGATGTGTATGTCCTTCTGTATGCAAAACAACCACTGTGAAAGAATAGTGAAATTCCAAGCGCTTTCGTGACTTCTCACATTATCAAGGAACTATAAAAGCATTACATCAAAGGAAGGCATATAAAGGGTCGAGACCACACCTCACCATTGCATCCCACAAAAAAGCAACACCTGACCCGCGACGACACCCGACTCATAAGAAAGGAGGAACACTGCAGCAGGCCCGCTAGCCCAACTAGACAGGCCCTTCATGACATCCCACTAACAAAATATTTACCCATCCCTAGCACTCTACCCAAGAATTAAGATTTATTATTTATTAATAATATATTGGACAAATAATAAATCTTAATTCTTGGATAGAGTACTAGGGAAGGGTAAATATTTTGTTAGTGGGATGTCGTGAAGGTTTTGCCTAGTTGGGCCAGCGGCCGTGATGCAGTGTTCCTCCTTTCTTATGAGTCGGTTGTCGTCGCGCGTCAAGTGTTGTTTTGTTTTTTGATGTGATGATGAGGTGTGGTCTCGATCTTTTATATACCTTCCTTTGATGTATTATTTTTATAGTTTCTTCATAATGTGAGAAGTCACGAATGCGCTTGGAATTTCACTATTCTTTTACAGTGGTTGTTTTGGATATTCTGATATCACCTGTTTATGTGATCTTATTGTATCCTTATATACATATACGTATATATATATATATATATATATATATATATATATATATATATATATATATATATATATATATATATATATATATATATATATATATATATGTCGTGCCGAATAGGCAGAACTTGCGATCTTGGCTTAAATAGCAACACTCATCTTGCCATATAGGACAAGTGAAAATTTATGTATGCAATAATTTCGCCAAAATCATTCTGAACCTAACAAAAAAAATATATTTGATTGTGTTTCTTTAGTACTAAATTACTGTAACCGTATTTAAAATATATTTAGATGGGTTAGGCTAAAATAAATTGCTCTTGTTATAATAAGGTTAGGTAAGTTTTCTAAGATTTTTTTTGGTGCAAAATTAAAATGTTTTTCATTAACATTAATGAAAAAAGTATATCTTTAAACGTATAAGAGAAAATTTCAGAAAGGACTTAATTTTAAATGAGTTCTTGCTAATTAACCAGTTTTACATATTCGGCACGACATATAAATATATATATATATATATATATATATATATATATATATATATATATATATATATATATATATATATATATATATATATATATATATATATATATATATATATATATACATATATATATATATATATATATATATATATATATCTATATATATATATATATATATATATATATATATATATATAAAGAGAGAGAGAGAGAGAGAGAGATAGAGATAGATCTGTCAGTGTATATGTACACTAAGAATTTAGCGAATTCCTTATTTTAGTGATTAAAGTGTTTGTGGAGATAATGTGAAGTGAGCAGACGATAGGACTTAAATCTGAAAAACAAACAATATGAGAGTAATTAAAAATAGAATAGAGCTGCAAGAATGTACAGACATCAACAAAGGTTCATCACAATCGTCGGTGAATTACATCAGTCAAGGACACTTCAACCTCTAAAAAGAAGAGAGTAAAAGAAACCGTCAGCCGATGTATTTATAATAACAATAACAAATTCATCAATAATTAAAATAACCACTAAGTCATGCAAAATAATAACTAAGTCATCAATATAACTTGATAACAAGAGTTGTCTTCGTCACAACGTAACAATAAAAGATATGTTTCCTTAACAATAAATCGATATAAATCCGTATAAATCCTTTTATGTCTGAAAATGATCCAAATTAGGCAAATGTATTTTGTGTTCCAAATTGTTAACTATAAAAAAATCGTTAAAGCTTCAAAGTATATTACAATAGTAGTGGAAATTTAATATAGAATATATATATATATATATATATATATATATATATATATATATATATATATATATATATATATATATATATATATATATATATATATATATATATATATATATATATATATATATATATATATATATATATATATATATATATATATATATATATATATATATATATATATATATATATATATATATATATATATATATATATATATTATGATACGGATCACAGGAAGTAGTTGTGTTCCACTTGATTCCAGTTTGTGGTGAATCAGATTATCATGAACTTGTGAACCCGTTGTAATTTCATGGTAAGACGGATCAGACTATGATGAACTACAGTGATCCATGTCTTGATTGTGATGCTTGATGGATCAGTCCTTCAGGAAGAACTTGATCCGTGTCTTGAGTATCACTTGTTTTCTAATGTATGTCTTTCCCCTCAAGGATTAAATAAACTTGATATTTGTGGATGAGTTTTATTGATGAGGTTACTACATGATATCTATTCAAGGTGTTGCCTTGATACCTTTCAGAGTTTCTTGATTCAGTGTCCCATTAAGACAGGTTCCTTTATGTTTTAAAAAGGGTTCTTGATTCAGTGCTCCGTCAAAAGAGGTTCTTTGATGCCTTTAAAGGGTTCTTGATACTGGTGCAGAGCTCGTCTTCCAAAGAACTGGCACAGTTCTCCCCTTCCGTGGATCAAAACTAATTGCCTCCCGTTTTCGCTTAGGCACTGCAGCGCCACAGCTGATTTACCGCTTCACTCTAAATGTTTTAGTAATTGTGATTCAAGGAACTGGAGCTCTCCTCTCCTCCCTTGGAGCGAACCTGATTTCCTCCCATTTCCCAGACAGAGTATTTGCCCAACGGTTTTAGTGTTTCCCATGAGTGCAATAATAATAATAATAATAATAATAATAATAATAATAATAATAATAATAATAATAATAATAATAATAATAATAATAATAATAATAATAACAATAATAATAATCATAATAATAATAATAATAATATACCCTGTATATTCATCATATTACATCACTAGTGGGATTCGATCCCGAGGCGAGGGAGTCCTGGCAGGCTAGTACACTAACCAATGAGAGGAATTAGACACATGTGAACATGTATATACATGCAAAACAACCAGTGTGAAAGGATAATGAAATTCCAAGCGCTTTCGTGACTTCTCACATTATCAAGGATAATGTGAGAAAGTCACGAATACGCTTGGAATTTCAGTATCCTTTCACAGTAGTTGTTTTGCATATTCTGATATCACTTGTTTACTGTGATCTTACTGCATATACATACATGTACGACACCTGGGTGTCACTATCTGAAGACGTTTCGGAAACAAGTGGTGAAGACAGTAGATGCGGTATTCAGTGTCTCACCTGTAAACCGGTGTCGAGTCTTGGTAAAGCCACTAGTGGGCGAAACGTCTTCAGGTGAGGATACCCAGGTGTGGCACACGAGTCTAATTCATCATGTCGGTGTTGTATATTATTATTGTAATAATAATAGTAATAATAATAATAATAACAATAATAATAATAATAATAATAATAATAATAATAATAATAATAATAATAATAATAATAATAATAATAATATATTAATAATAATAATAATAATAATAATAATAATAATAATAATAATAATATAATAATAATAATAATAATAATAATAATAATAATAATAATAATAATAATAATCATAATAATAATAATAATAATAATAATAATAATAATATATTAATAATAATAATAATAATAATAATAATAATAATAATAATAATAATAATAATAATATTAATAATAATAATAATAATAATAATAATAATAATATATTAATAATAATAATAATAATAATAATAATAATAATAATAATAATAATAATAACATCTTTATTTCTACAAGTACATGTACACGGTATAAAGACCTAACTGACATCAGTGACATACTACTATATAGAAAGCCGTTTGTTTTCAGAGCTTTTCGGGCAAATTGGGTCAATTTTATCCCAGGATGCGACCCATACCAGTCGACTAACACCCAGGTACTTATTTTACTGATGGGTGAACAGGAACGGAAGATGTCTTACGGAAACACGTCCTAATGTTTTCCAGACCGGGATTCGATCCCCGGACTTCAGTGTGTGAGCAGAGTGCGTTGGCGATCGAACTACGGGACACCTAAGCTCTGTACCACTATCTGTTTCTTCCACGTTCTCTGTGGCTACGACTCTCCTCTAGAGACATGTTTCCTGACAAATAAAACACGGCAGCTGTGTGTGTGTGTGTGTGTGTGTGTGTGTGTGTGTACTCACCTAGTTGAGGTTGCGGGGGTCGAGTCCGAGCTCCTGGCCCCGCCTCTTCACTGATCGCTACTAGGTCACTCTCCCCGAGCCGTGAGCTTTATCATACCTCTGCTTAAAGCTATGTATGGATCCTGCCTCCACTACATCGCTTCCCAAACTATTCCACTTACTGACTACTCTGTGGCTGAAGAAATACTTCCTAACATCCCTGTGATTCATCTGTGTCTTTAGCTTCCAACTGTGTCCCCTTGTTACTGTGTCCAATCTCTGGAACATCCTGTCTTTGTCCACCTTGTCAATTCCCCTCAGTATTTTGTATGTCGTTATCATGTCCCCCCTATCTCTCCTGTCCTCCAGTGTCGTCAGGTTGATTTCCCTTAACCTCTCCTCGTAGGACATACCTCTTAGCTCTGGGACTAGTCTTGTTGCAAACCTTTGCACTTTCTCTAGTTTCTTTACGTGCTTGGCTAGGTGTGGGTTCCAAACTGGTGCCGCATACTCCAATATGGGCCTAACGTATACGGTGTACAGGGTCCTGAACGATTCCTTATTAAGATGTCGGAATGCTGTTCTGAGGTTTGCTAGGCGCCCATATGCTGCAGCAGTTATTTGGTTGATGTGCGCTTCAGGAGATGTGCCTGGTGTTATACTCACCCCAAGATCTTTTTCCTTGAGTGAGGTTTGTAGTCTCTGACCCCCTAGACTGTACTCCGTCTGCGGCCTTCTTTGCCCTTCCCCAATCTTCATGACTTTGCACTTGGTGGGATTGAACTCCAGGAGCCAATTGCTGGACCAGGTCTGCAGCCTGTCCAGATCCCTTTGTAGTTCTGCCTGGTCTTCGATCGAGTGTATTCTTCTCATCAACTTCACGTCATCTGCAAACAGGGACACCTCAGAGTCTATTCCTTCCGTCATGTCGTTCACAAATACCAGAAACAGCACTGGTCCTAGGACTGACCCCTGCGGGACCCCGCTGGTCACAGGTGCCCACTCTGACACCTCGCCACGTACCATGACTCGCTGCTGTCTTCCTGACAAGTATTCCCTGATCCATTGTAGTGCCTTCCCTGTTATCCCTGCTTGGTCCTCCAGTTTTTGCACCAATCTCTTGTGTGGAACTGTGTCAAACGCCTTCTTGCAGTCCAAGAAAATGCAATCCACCCACCCCTCTCTCTCTTGTCTTACTGCTGTCACCATGTCATAGAACTCCAGTAGGTTTGTGACACAGGATTTCCCGTCCCTGAAACCATGCTGGCTGCTGTTGATGAGATCATTCCTTTCTAGGTGTTCCACCACTCTTCTCCTGATAATCTTCTCCATGATTTTGCATACTATACATGTCAGTGACACTGGTCTGTAGTTTAGTGCTTCATGTCTGTCTCCTTTTTTAAAGATTGGGACTACATTTGCTGTCTTCCATGCCTCAGGCAATCTCCCTGTTTCGATAGATGTATTGAATATTGTTGTTAGGGGTACACATAGCGCCTCTGCTCCCTCTCTCAATACCCATGGGGAGATGTTATCTGGCCCCATTGCCTTTGAGGTATCTAGCTCACTCAGAAGCCTCTTCACTTCTTCCTCGGTTGTGTGCACTGTGTCCAGCACTTGGTGGTGTGCCCCACCTCTCCGTCTTTCTGGAGTCCCTTCTGTCTCCTCTGTGAACACTTCTTTGAATCTCTTGTTGAGTTCTTCACATACTTCACGGTCACGGTGTGTGTACTCACCTAGTTGTACTCACCTAGTTGAGGTTGCGGGGGTCGAGTCCGAGCTCCTGGCCCCGCCTCTTCACTGATCGCTACTAGGTCACTCTCCCTGAGCCGTGAGCTTTATCGTACCTCTGCTTAAAGCTATGTATGGATCCTGCCTCCACTACATCGCTTCCCAAACTATTCCACTTACTGACTACTCTGTGGCTGAAGAAATACTTCCTAACATCCCTGTGATTCATCTGTGTCTTTAGCTTCCAACTGTGTCCCCTTGTTACTGTGTCCAATCTCTGGAACATCCTGTTTTTGTCCACCTTGTCAATTCCTCTCAGTATTTTGTATGTCGTTATCATGTCCCCCCTATCTCTCCTGTCCTCCAGTGTCGTCAGGTTGATTTCCCTTAACCTCTCCTCGTAGGACATACCTCTTAGCTCTGGGACTAGTCTTGTTGCAAACCTTTGCACTTTCTCTAGTTTCTTTACGTGCTTGGCTAGGTGTGGGTTCCAAACTGGTGCCGCATACTCCAATATGGGCCTAACGTATACGGTGTGTGTGTGTGTGTGTGTGTGTGTGTGTGTGTGTGTGTGTGTGTGTGTGTGTGTGTGTGTGTGTGTGTGTGTGTGTGTGTGTGTGTGTGTGCGTGAGGTGAGCGAGAAGCTCCCACACAATAAGTGGTCAGTCATCTTCTCTAAGAAAGAGGGACATCGTTTAGAGAGGAAGATTAAACAAGCACATCATCGTACAACACTAGAATGAAACTAGTATACGAGTCGCATCTAGTAACATACTAGAGAGTCCTGCCGAATAAGTGAAACTTGCGATTTTTACTTAAATAGCAACGCTCATCTTGCCGAATAAGGCAAGCGAAAATTTGTGCATGCAAAAATTTCGCAAAAGTCATTCTGAACCTAACGAAAAATATATGTTTCATTGAATTTGTATATTATTAAATTATCGTAGACTTATCTAAAACACATATTAGGATAAATTAAATTGCGCTTGTTATAATAAGGTTAGGTAAGTTTCCTAAGGTTCTTTTGGTACAAAATTATTTAATTTTTACATTAATATAAATGAAAAATATATATCTTGAAACGAATAAGAGAAATTTTTAGAAAAGACTTAATTTTAAATGAGTTCTTGCTAACTGACCAGCTGTGAAAAAATAGAGAAATTCCAAGCGCTTTCGTTACTTCTCACATTATCAAGGAACTATAAAAATAAAAGGTAAACAGGAAGGCATGTAAGGACGAGACTACACCTCGCTGCCACCCACAACAACACATGACTTTTTATAATGTAAGTAGGTAGTCAGTGATCCGTGAAACACAGCTTTCATTCTTCAGAAAATTTTGTCTAACGCATCTTAAATTCTTCCCAAATTTTATTAATTATAAGAGAAGCCAATTTATATAAACCGCAAGAAATATTCATATTATTTTCAAAACTACTTTTTATGAAACATGATTCTATTATATTCGTGTCGACCATGAACTTGCTTGATACAACCTCAGTCTTTTGAAAATCAATTATATGATTAAAATCTCTCATATGAATAAACAGAGCATTAGAATCTTGTCCAGTTCTAATGCTATATTTATGTTGTTTTAATCTTAGTTCGAGACTTTTACCAGTTTGACCGTAATAAACTTTATCACATATTTGAAAAGCAATCTTATAGACACACTCGTTAGCATTTTTGAGAGATTTATTTATCAAAAGTTTTTTAACTGTATCAAGATTTTTAAATACAATTCTTAAGAAGCTAGAAGGCATATCAACCAAGTTTTCATGGTAAGGGAGAACCAACATATTTTTAATTGAATAAGGTTGGTTGTCCCTTTTTGGATTGTGAAAAGTATTTCTAACTATTTTAAAGGATTTATAAGAACAAAAGAACATAAGAAAGAAGGAACACTGCAACAGGCCTACTGGCCAATGCGAAGCAGGTCCATGTCCGCCCCTGGATTAGCCCAATGACCCACCTAGTCAGGTCACTTCCACTTAAGGAAGAAGCACGGCATCTGACCTGGTAGCACAAGCTAGTCAGGTCAAACTCACACCCACCCACACCCACTCATGTATTTATCTAACCTATTTTTAAAACTACACAACGTTTTAGCCTCTATAACTGTACTCGGGAGTTCCACTCATCCACAACTCTATTACCAAACCAGTGCTTTCCTATGTCCTTCTTGAATCTGAATTTTTCCAACTTCAAACATTGCTGCGAGTTCTGTCTTGGCCGGAAAATTTTCAGCACGCTATGTTTTCCATTTATACACCTCGATCATATCCACCCTAATTCTACGTCTTTCAAGAGAGTGCAGATTCAGGGCCCTCAGTTTATCCTCATAGGGAAGATTTCTGATACATGGGATCATCTTTGTCATCCTCCTCTGTACGTTTTCCAGAGCATTTATATCCATTCTGTAATATGTTGACCAGAACTGTGCATCATAATCTATATGAGGCCTAACCAAGGGTATATAGAGTTGAAGAACAACCTGAGGACTTCTATTATTTATACTTCTAGATATGAAACCAAGGATTCTGTTAGCTTTATTGCGAACATTAATGCACTGTTGTCTTTGTTTCAGATTACTGCTAACCAGAACTCCTAAATCCTTTTCGCAATCAGTAGTATTAAGGTCTACATTATTTAGTATATATATGGCATGGCTATTTTCCTGTCCGACATTTAGAACTTTGCATTTGTCTATATTAAACTGCATCTGCCACTTTTCCGACCATTGCATCAATCTATTCAAATCATCCTGGAGTGCTCAAGTGTCCTCATTAGAATGAATTTCGATGGCCTATTTTGGTGTTACCAGCAAATTTGCTTATGTCGCTATTTATTCCCTCATCTATGTCGTTTATGAAAATTGTGAACAACAACCGGCCCATCACTGACCCCTGCGGAACATCACTTATGACGCGCCCTCATTCTGATTTCTCCCCGTTTAGCAAACTATCTGCTGCCTATTTGTCAGCCATGCCTTTACCCAGGAAAAAATTTCTCCTCCTATTCCGTGTGCCTTCAGTTTCCTCAATAGCTTCCGATGTGGAACTCTATCGAAAGCCTTACTGAAATCCATATACACAATATCATATGAATTACCATGATCTACCTCCTCAAACACCTTAGTGAAAAAAGTTAGTAAATTCGTAAGACAGGAACGCCCCTTTGTAAAACCGTATTGAGATTCATTAATCAATTTATGCCTATCAAGACGACTACGAATTGCTTCGGCAATTATTGATTCCATAAATTTTCCCACTATGGAGGTAAGGCTTATTGGTCTATAGTTCGAAGCTAAGGACCTGTCACCTGCCTTGTAAATAGGTATTACATTTGCCATTTTCCTCTTATCAGGCACTATGCCTTTTTAGTAATATGTTAAAAAGATTAGCCAAAGGTATACTGAGTTCCTCTTTACATTCCTTTAACACCCTTGCAAACAGTTCATCAGGGCCTGGGGATTTGTTAGGCTTTAGTTTCTCTATTTGTCTGAGGACCATGTCACTAGTTACCGCAATCGTACATAGTTTATTATCGTCCTGTTCTACATAATCTATTATTTCGGAAATTTCGCTAGTATTTTCCTGGGTAAAAACTGAGAGGAAGCAGGTATTGAGAATTTCACACATATCACTGTCAGTGATCTGTCCAGAGTTACTCATAAGTGGGCCAATCTTGTCTCTAATCTTACTACTGTATACCTGAAAGAACCCTTTTCGATCAGTCTTCGAATCCCTTGCGACCTTAGCCTCATAATCCCTTTTTGCTTTTCTTATTCCTTTTTTTTTTATTTCTCTCTTTAATTGAATATATTGATTTCTTAACTGCCCATCCCCCTCAATTAAGTTTCTTGGGTATTTTATATCATTAGCTATTTCATAAATTTTGAAAAAAAATTTCATCTATGAACTCTGGACGTAAAGTTCTCAAAAACATTGATGAGAATACCAAGAGTTTAACTCTATCTTGGTGTGAAGAATAAGTGTACATAGGAACAGTTATTTGTTGGTTTTTCTGTAAATTTAAAATTTAAAATTGTTGTTCCCCTTAAAATTTAAAACATCTAGGAAAGGCAATGAGTTATTTTCTTCAAACTCAATTGTAAAATTTATAGAATGAGCTAAACTACTTAATTAATGAGGAAAATGGTTTATATATACATTCTTAGGCATAAGACACAAAATATCATTAATATATATATATATATATATATATATATATATATATATATATATATATATATATATATATATATATATATATATATATATATATATATATATATATATATATATATATATATAACAACACAATTAGGAAGGACTGTGCTAAGCAGTCCATGTATAAATAACTAAGAACAGGTTAGAGAGGATTTTCCATTGCCATACCAAACTTCTGAGTGTAAAACTCGCCATTAAACACAAATTTTGCATCAACAATACATGATAGTAGGAACTGGCAATGGTAAATCGTAATTAACAAGTTCTTCAGATAAGAAACTTAATAAATCATCAACTGGATCTTTTGTAAACAAGGAAGTAACATCAAAACTAACCATGTTGAAATCATTTAAGTCAGTCAAGGTGCTTAATTTATCCACTAAATCTATGTTGTTTTAACATTAAAGTTAGAAATTTTTCTAACAATTGGGCTCAAAATATCAACAAACCATTTAGACAATTTATAGGAAACTAAACCTATGGAGCCAATTATTGGTCTAACTGGATTATCTGGTTTGTTTGTTTTTATTAATACATATATGTAGGGTAAAGATGGATTAGTGGACGTAAATTTTTTAATTAATTCATCTTTGCCTTTCAGTAGACGTTTTATTATTTCATAGAAATTACTTTTAACAGTTTCTAAGAGATTCTTTCTAAGTTTAGAATAAGTTTCTGTATCATCTAGGAGATTATTCATTTTATCTTGATAATCAGTTTCTTTCAAAATTACTATTGCATTTATTTTATCTGCTTTAGTAAGATGTATTTTTTATTATTAATATGTGTATCATAAGATTTAAAGAATCTTTGAGGACAATTGGGAATATTTTATTTTTAACATAGACCTATATACTATCCCCTTACTAATGTTTATTTCATTATTGGATAAATCAGAATTTTTCGAAGTTACAAAAGTTTTTTGCAATTTCAACATTATTAAGTTTTTTAAAGTTGCAAAAAGTTAGACCAAAACCTAGAGCAGCAGTTGTATTTTTATCTAATATTTCATCTGATAAGTTAATTACAAAATTGTTATTAGCATGCTTTGTCCAGTCACTGTTTTCAATTTTAAGATGTCTAATTTCCTCTGCAGTTTATTTTTGAGTTCATTACAAATTCTTCTGAGTTTATTATAGCAATGATCTAACATACTGTTTCCATTCTGATGTAATGGCCTGATTAAAGGAGTATTTTTTGTTCCTCATTATAATTATTATAATCATGGGGAAGCGCTAAACCCGTAGGATTATACAGCACCTGTGGGGGGGGGGAATGGAAGGTAATCAGGCTTAATTCAGGGAACTGGAGCACAGATCCAATTCCCTAGATCAAGAGCCCCTCACCAGCGTCAAGGAACCTTCCTTGAGGGGTTTTGTTCCTCAACATTTTGAATGCTTCCTTCTCCTGTAGTTTAGTAATTTCATTATGTTTCTGAAGAATAATTCTCATAAAATCATCAAAGGGACGATCTGTCATGTCAAGGAGTTTACTTGGTAAATGAGATTTAGGCAGAACTTGTTCATTCTGAGTTTTTAAAAAATTAAGTTTAATTTTAAGCTAGTTTTTTACTAACGGTTTTATGAGAGAGTCACGTCTACCTGCAGAAGAGCTGACTTGGGTATTGCTGAGGGGCTCTTGATCCAAGGGAGCGCATCCACCCTTTCCCTTTCCTTCCGTCAATGGTGATTACCTCTCTTTTTTTTTACACAGGGTTTGACAAGGTTAAGGATCCCTAGCTTTATTGACAAGCTATTTACAGGTTAAGGATTCCTAAATTTATTGGTAAGCTAAGAGCTGTTACCTACATCAGCTCATTTGAAAGCATTTTTATTGTTATGAGACATACAAGTAGGGAACAGGATGAAGTTGGAGCCATCTGTGGGCCAGCATTTTCATTTGATCAACTGACTTTATCTCATTGACATCATTATCCTGTACAAATGTGTTCCCTACTCGAGTCATCCTGGGTATATATGATCTCAGATGGAGTGATGTTCTGGAGAAGGGTACAGCCAGAATGAAGTTGCTGCTTTCTGCCCGTCTTGTGATATAAAAGCTTGTTTCAAGCTGTCATCGAAGTGGATCCAAGTGTGGTACTTTGACAATATTGGCCTTGTACATAACAGTAAGGCCACCCACATCCCGCCTGTGTTGAAGGCTCTGCTGAAATGACAGATCTATCCAGGATGGGTTCAGGCGAGAGATGAGACGTCTTGCTCTGTTCTCTACTCTGTCAAGCAGTCGCAGATGAGAGGGGGGGGGCAGGAAAACCAAGAAAGTGGAGCATACTCAAGGTGTGAGCGTACTTGTGCCTCGTACAGAATCTTGCAACCCCTACTGTCAAGTAGATGTGAGATACGGCGAAGTGCTGTAAGCTTCCGGGCTGCCTTGTTTGCAAGATTTACAACATGGTTCTTCATGGTTAGTTTGGAGTCAAATTTCACCCAAGGATATCAACTTCTTCTCCAGGTGCCAACACCCTCCCATTCATCCTTACTACTGCACCAGCATTACCATCATGGTGCCTAGAGACGATCATCATTTGCGTTTTCTCAGGTGCAAATGTTGCTTGCCATCTATTTTGATTTACCTATCTCTCCCTCTCTCTCTCATATATATATATATATATATATATATATATATATATATATATATATATATATATATATATATATATATATATATATATATATATATATATATATATATATATATATTAACATTGTCTCTACGTCCATATAATTGAAATAAAACCTACGGTTTTGGTTCATTGTTCATGTATTTATTTGCTTGCTAAGACATTTTACAAAATCTAAGAAGTACCAACAAGTAACTCACACAAAACTTTCACTGTACAAAAAGAGGATTATTAAGAGACGTTAACAGTAAAACATGGAACATTTTGGACCATATATATATAGCCGCATCTTGGAACAAGTTAGTCGACTGACACACATATGCATAGAGCACCTGTTAGCATAACAGGTGCTCCTGTCAGCAGTATAGTGTAGAACACCCGTCATCATAACAAACACCTCTGTCAACAGTCAATTGTAGGAGAACACCAAGATCATGACAGCTAATACAGTATGTCTGTCAACAGTCAACTCTAGGAGACCCTTCACGCGCATGACAGGTACAGCTGTTCTTGGCAGACAACAGGCAAAGCTTTTCAGTGATATAAACACCTAGCAGTTATATTATCTAACAGCCTTCAGGAACAACAAAGCAAGTTAATATTACGAGGACCGTGAGTGTTAATGTTCTTCTCTGGCACAGATCCTTCATACATGACTGTGGCGTTAAATGTGCTATCTCGCATTTTTATATACAATTGCGAGTTACAACTTTGTTAGCAATCAGTAAAACACTAACTCCATATTTAATTCACTAATGAGACTGCTTTCAGACTCTGTAAATATGTTAAGAATTGAGTAAGGAGCCAGTACCTTCGCTTGGCAGTATGTAATCTTCCAACGACAAAAAAAAAAAAAAAAAAACTCGTCCCCTTACTTATATTTTCAATTATGTATACAAGGTAACAGTAAATAAAAGTATAGTTTAAAATCACAGTAAAGAAGATGACTCGAAAAGTGCTTCAATAGAGCACCAATATATTCAACGTATTCTTTGCACGTTCCACAAAGTCGGTTTCCAGGACATGCAGGACGTTTGTAGGAGTCAGTTCCTTAGATTCTTTAGTACCTCCTACAGGTACACACATCATACCTGGGGTTACCTCTGTACAGCACTTCTTTTTAAGGTTCTACACGCAAAACGTCCTATAGACGATCGTCCCACCTCGGTTCTGTTTCTTTTCAGGTCCTAGACACACACATATATATATAATTTCTCATGGAACTTCTTCGGATGTCCTACACATTCATGCACACATTTTTTTGGAATCAGTTTCTCAGGTTGTGTGTACGTCCAACACACACACACACACACACACACACTTATCACGTTATTTTAGACTTTCTCCATCAGTCCAACTTCCTGGAAAATCTTGTCTGAAACCCTCTCAGAAGTTATTTAATGCTTGATATGAATTCAAGTCTTGATGCTTCACATGACTTCAGTCTTAATGCCTCACATGACTTCACCAGCCTTGATGCTCAACATGACTTCACCAGCCTTGATGCTCAACATGACTTCAACAGTCTTGATGCTCAACATGACTTCACCAGCCTTGATAATGGCAGTGTTGCAAGTGACAAATGTCCTGCAAAAGAAAACAAGTTCCTTAATATTATCAATCACTGCAATTAATTAAATTCCAAGAGAATCTAAAAGATGAGTAATGACAACATTTGTAAAAAATTATCTCCAGTGTAAATGGCTGGAAAAATACAACTCTTGATCCAAGGAAATGGTGCTACTCTGCAAATTTTTAGATAAGTTATGTAAATAGTTATATATATATGTCGTGCCGAATAGCTAAAACTTGTGATTTTGGCTTAAATAGGAACGCTCTTCTTGCCGAATAAGGCAACCGAAAATTCGAGTATGCAATAATTTCGCAAAAATCGTTCTGAATCTAACGAAAAAAAGGCTTATTTCATTGTATTTGTTTATTATGAAATTAATGTAAACTTATACAAAATATATTTAGCTGGATTAAGGTAAATTAAATTGTGTTTCTTAAAATAAGGTTAGGTAAGTTTTCCAATGTTCTTTTGGTACAAAAACATTTTTATATTAAAATAAATGAAAAAAATGTATCTTTAAATGTATAACAGAAAATTTTAGAAAGGATTTAATTTTAAATAAGTTCTTGCTAATCATCGAGTTTTACCTATTCGGCACAATATATATATATATATATATATATATATATATATATATATATATATATATATATATATATATATATATATATATATATATATATATATATATGTCGTGCCGAATAGGCAGAACTTGCGATCTTGGCTTAAATAGCAATGCTCATCTTGCTATATAGGACAAGTGAAAATTTGTGTATGCAATAATTTCGCCAAAATCATTCTGAACCTAGCGAAAAAAAATATATTTCACTGTGTTTGTTTAGTATTAAATTATTGTAAACAAATCTAAAATATATTTAGTTGGGTTAGGCTAAAATAAATTGTTCTTGTTATAATAAGGTTAGGTAAGTTTTCAAAGTTCTTTTTGGTGCAAAATTATAAATTTTTACATCAACATTAATGAAAAAAATATATCTTTAAACGTATAAGAGAAAATTTTAGAAAGGACTTAATTTTAAATGAGTTCTTGCTAATTGACCAGTTTTACATATTCGGCACGACATATATATATATATATATATATATATATATATATATATATATATATATATATATATATATATATATATATATATATATATATATATATATAACAACAGTGCACTAACCAAGGACTCGAACCCATTATAAAATACTGCTCGTTGAACTAGTACACCAAACAGGGACTAGAATGAAATTAGCCTAGAGTCATCCACACCATCGTGTGTCCTTGGGTAGCGAGTACAACAGTCAGTTCCGTTAGGTGCGTATGGTCCAGTGGATAAGGGCATCATGTGTTTTCGCCCACCATGAGGCAGGCCAAAGCAGCATGGGTTCGAGTCCTTGGCTAGTGCAGTGTTGTTATTGATCAATACCACTCGTTCGTGGTCACAATTATATATATACGCTCATCTTGCTATATAAGAGAAGCGAAAATTTGTGTATGCAATAATTTCGCAAATTTCACTCTGAACCTAACGAAAAAAATATATTTCATTGTGTTTGTTTAGTATTAAATTACTGTATACGTATCTAAAATATATTAAGTTGGATTAGGTTAAAATATATTGCGCTTGTTATAATAAGGTTAGGTAAGTTTTCTAAGATTCTTTTGGTGCAAAATTATAAGTTTTTATATTAACATTAATGAAAAAAAATATTTCTTTAAACGTATAAGAGAAAGTTTTTGAAAGGACTTAATTTTAAATGAGTTCTTGCTAATAGACCAGTTTTACCTATTGAATCTGCATCAATTCTTATCACCGAGTTAACTTTCGTCAACAATTGCCTGGCTGGGCGAATCCCAGAAGAAATTAAACCTTTCTTTTTTGGATTATTATTATTATTATAATCAAGGGGGAAGCACTAAACCCGTAGGATTATACAGCGTCTATGGGGGGATGGAAGGCATTCAGGCTTAGTTCAGGGAACTGGAGCACAGATCCAGTTCCCTAGATCAAGAGCCCCTCACCAGCGTCAAGGAGCCTCACTATGTGCTTTGAAGAAGAGGGATGAGGGAATCAGACCCATTGCGGTTGGAAACACTCTTCGCCGTCTCGTTGCCGTAAGAAACATTCGCCTAGAAGCTGCCACTTT
The DNA here is from genome assembly GCF_038502225.1 of Cherax quadricarinatus. Taxonomy (NCBI): domain Eukaryota; kingdom Metazoa; phylum Arthropoda; class Malacostraca; order Decapoda; family Parastacidae; genus Cherax; species Cherax quadricarinatus. The sequence goes on along the minus strand of NC_091294.1, from coordinate 28,949,367 downwards.
ACTCCAGCCACACCTCTCAAGGCAGTGAAGCCGCAGCTCATGTCGCAAGGGCCTACATCAAGAACCTACCAGAAGACAAGGCCATAGTCAAACTTGATTTTAGAAATGCCTTTAATATGGTGAAGAGAGATGCTGTCTTGCCAGCTGTTCGGGATCGGTTCCCCAGTCTCTTTCCCTTCATTTCAGCTGGCTACAACAAACCCTCAATTCTTTTGTTTGGAGAACATGAAATTCTCTCATCAGAAGGTGTTCAGCAGGGTGACCCACTAGCTCCACTTCTCTTCTGCTTGACAGTAAGAGAACTAACTTCCAGCCTACGCAGTGAGCTCAATATCTGGTACCTGGATGACGGCACTCTGGCAGGTACTGAAGAGTCCCTGGTAAGATAAGATAAGATTTCGTTCGGATTTTTAACCCCGGAGGGCTAGCCACCCAGTGCGTCATAGAGGACTGTCTAACTTATTTCCATTGGGGTCCTTAATCTTGTCCCCCAGGATGCGACCCACACCAGTCGACTAACACCCAGGTACCTATTTGCTGCTAGGTGAACAGGACAACAGGTGTAAGGAAACGTGTCGAAATGTTTCCACCCGCCTGGAATCGAACCCGGGCCCTCCGTGTGTGAAGCGGGAGCTTTAGCCACCAGGCCACCGGGCCACCGGTGGGGGACCTACAACTGGTAAAAACACAGGGAGAAGACTTGGAACTCATCCTCAATCCCTCCAAGTGGGAAATCATCACAGCGAACCAGGAAATGATCAATGCTGTGCGAAGAATCCTCCCGGAGGTCTCTACTACCACTCCGTCCAACAGTACCCTCTTGGGAGCACCGCTGGGTCACCAGGCCATCGACACTGTCCTCAGGGACAAATTGAATGACCTGATGAGAATGGAGGAGAGAATAAGTGATCTTGATGCCCATGATGCTTTGTATCTCCTCACAAGGTGTCTTACTATGCCAAGACTCACTTCCTGAGATGTGCATCCTCTTTTGACAACCCAACACTCGATGAAAATGATGCACGCCTGAACCTGTCACTAGAGGATAAGCAATGGGATCAGGCAACCCTCCCAGTGCGACTGGGGGGTATAGGGGTGCGCAAAGCAACGCATGTTGCTTTACCTGCTTTTCTGTCTTCGTGTTTAGCTTCCAGTGCATTAGTCAAGAAGTTAGTTCCCGAACGCTTGAGAGACGTGGTAGGAGCTCAATACCCCAGGTTTACAGAAGCAGCGATTCGGTGGGACACCCTTACAGATTCCTCCAGAAGACCAGTTCCTCCCAAAGAGTACAAACAGTCCCACTGGGACAAAACGATCATGGAAAAAATCGCCAACACAATGCTCTCCAATGCTTCAGGAAAGAACAAAGCTCGTCTCCTGGCAGTGAAGGCACCACACTCAGGAGATTTCCTGTTAGCTGTTCCCAATTCCTCCCTGGGCACCCGTCTCGACCCACAGGCCATTCGGATTGGTGTTGCTCTTCGCCTAGCCGCCACCATCCTCACGGAACATAGGTGTATTTGAGGCAGGGCGACAGCTTCATGGTCTCGTGTGTCACACAGCGGAAGGGAAGTATGCCAGACATGGGAAGGTCAATGACATCATAAAGAGAAGCCTCGCAACAGCCCGTTGCCCAGCTCAACGGGAACCCCAAGTACAGAGGTCTGATGGAAGTCAAAAGCGTCCTGATGGAGCCACTACGCTATCCTGGAAGGATGGAAAGCAGATTGCCTGGGACTATACCTGTGCTGCCACATTGGCAGACACCTACTTGCCATACTCCGTAGTGGAAGAGGGTGGAGCTGCCAGCCACAGGGAGACCCAGAAGATCCGAAAATATGAAGACCTTCCCCCTTGCTATAACTTCATTCCAATAGGGTCGGAGACCCTTGGAGCATGGGGCAAGTGTGCTCTAAAGCTCCTCAAAGAGCTGGGTGAAAAGCTCATCATAGAAACCAAGGACCACAGGGCGACCAGCTTCCTCTTTCAGAGACTCAGTGTTGCGATCCAGAGAGGAAATACCTGCAGCATTCTGGTCAATTATTATTATTATAATCAAGGGGGAAGCGCTAAACCCGTAGGATTATACAGCGCCCAGGGGAGGGGGGGATGTGGAAGGCATTCAGGCTTAATTCGGGGAACTGGAGCACAGATCCAATTCCCTAAATCAAGAGCCCCTCACCAACATCAAGGAACCTTCCATGAGGGGGCATTCTGGTCAAGCGGCCCACCGCAGGGGAGCTGGACGAAGTATTCGAGATGTAGCTCTGAGTTACCCATGTTGTTTTACTTTCTGTTGTATTTTTGTGAATGTTTGGCCAATGTATTTTGTCTTTAAATAAAACATATTTGAAATATAGGGGGTGGTAGGAGAAAATTCTTAAACAGCTTCAGGGAGAACCTTGAGTTTTCCCTGAAGCAAGTTTATTCTTTTCTCTGAGGATGAGGGTCCCCAGGACAGTTCTAGAGGTGGTACCTCCCTATATTTTATTATGTGTATATATATATATATATATATATATATATATATATATATATATATATATATATATATATATATATATATATATATATATATATATATATATATATATATACATGTACATATTATATATATACATATACATATATATATATATATATATATATATATATATATATATATATATATATATATATATATATATATATATATATATATATGTATATATATATAATTGTACCCACGGAACAAGTGGTACTGATCAATAACAACACTGCACTAGCCAAGGAGTCGAACCCAGCCAACGCTAGACATCTAGCGTTGGCTGGACACCAAGGCATTGGTCCAGTGTGGTACGGTGGTTGGAGCACTGCGAACCTTGTTCCAAAGTTCGCAGACTCGAGTCTCCTTAACCAGAGATTAGTGTTTGTGAATATTTCGCCTGTTCTGCGAATTCTAAACATTATATCAGCTTCAGGGAGAACCTTAAGTTTTCCCTGAAGCAAGTTTATTCTTTTCTCTGAGGATGAGGGTCCCTAGGACAGTTCTAGAGGTGGTACCTCCCTATATTATACATATATACGATCTTGGCTTAAATAGCAACGCTCATCTTGCTATATAGGACAAGTGAAAATTTGTGTATGCAATAATTTCGCGAAAATCATTCTGAACCTAACGAAAAAAATATATTTAACTGTGTTTGTTTAGTATTAAATTATTGTAAATAAATCTAAAATATATTTAGTTGGGTAAGGCTAAAATAAATTGTTCTTGTTATAATAAGGTTAGGTAAGTTTTCTAAGATTCTTTTGGTGCAAAATTATAAATTTTTACATCAGCATTAGTGAAGAAAATATATCTTTAAAAGTATAAGAGAAAATTTTAGAGAGGACTTAATTTTAAATGAATTCTTGCTAATTGACCAGTTTTACACATTCGGCACGACATATATATATATATATATATATATATATATATATATATATATATATATATATATATATATATATATATATATATATATAATATATATATATAAATATATATATATATGTATATATATATATAATTTACTGCGCATTTACTTCAAGAATGAAGCTTTTTCTTTTTTTTAATACACATCATTATATGCTACTGGAAACATAAACATCATTATATGAGTACTGCAAAACTTCCAGCAGGTTTGGAAGGTTTCGTGTATTGCGATTTTGCTAAGGATAGGACGTCCAGTAAGTCTGGAGTTTCAAGCATATTTTCGTGGCAATTTTTCCCTCCTGGAATGAGAGTTGGCTAACACACAGGTACCTGCTTATTCCATATGAGGAGAGGCAACAGGGCTGTGAAAAGTTTCCCATTTGTCACTGCCGCTGCTTCTGTAGCTATTGTTGCCTCCATCTCCGCTGATTTTACACTACACTGCCACCGCCGCCACACCATCCTGCCATTATCATTGCCAATATCTATCTCCTTCACACCTGCCTGTATGTGAGGAATAAAGTAAGGAAAGCTACAGTGATAAAATTTCTTAACAGTAACAGCAGGGAAACTATGGAGGGTCACTGTGACCACAAGGATGGAGGCTGCAGATCATTATTCTAACCATAAGGATGGAGGCTGCAGATCATTATTCTAACCATAAGGATGGAGGCTGCAGATCATTATTCTAACCATAAGGATGGAGGCTACAGATCATTACTCTAACCACAGGGATGAAGGCTACAGATCATTACTCTAACCACAGGGATGGAGGCTGCCGATCATTACTCTAACCACAGGGATGGAGGCTGCAGATCATTACTCTAACCACAGGGATGAAGGCCACAGATCATTACTCTAACCACAGGGATAGAGGCTACAGATCATTACTCTAACCACAGGGATGAAGGCTACAGATCATTACTCTAACCACAGGGATGGAGGCTACAGATCATTACTCTAACCACAGGGATGAAGGCTACAGATCATTACTCTAACCACAGGGATAGAGGCTACAGATCATTACTCTAACCACAGGGATAGAGGCTACAAATCATTACTCTAACCACAGGGATGGAGGCTACAGATCATTACTCTAACCACAGGGATAGAGGTTACAGATCATTACTCTAACCACAGGGATAGAGGCTACAGATCATTACTCTAACCACAGGGATGAAGGCTACAGATCATTACTCTAACCACAGGGATGAAGGCTACAGATCATTACTCTAACCACAGGGATGGAGGCTACAGATCATTACTCTAACCACAGGGATGAAGGCTACAGATCATTACTCTAACCACAGGGATAGAGGCTACAGATCATTACTCTAACCACAGGGATAGAGGCTACAAATCATTACTCTAACCACAGGGATGGAGGCTACAGATCATTACTCTAACCACAGGGATAGAGGTTACAGATCATTACTCTAACCACAGGGATAGAGGCTACAGATCATTACTCTAACCACAGGGATGAAGGCTACAGATCATTACTCTAACCACAGGGATGAAGGCTACAGATCATTACTCTAACCACAGGGATGAAGGCTGCAGATCATTACTCTAACCACAGGGATGAAGGCTACAGATCATTACTCTAACCACAGGGATGGAGGCTACAGATCATTACTCTAACCACAGGGATGAAGGCTACAGATCATTACTCTAACCACAGGGATGAAGGCTACAGATCATTACTCTAACCACAGGGATGAAGGCTACAGATCATTACTCTAACCACAGGGATGAAGGCTGCAGATCATTACTCTAACCACAGGGATGAAGGCTACAGATCATTACTCTAACCACAGGGATGGAGGCTACAGATCATTACTCTAACCACAGGGATGAAGGCTACAGATCATTACTCTAACCACAGGGATGGAGGCTGCAGATCATTACTCTAACCACAGGGATGAAGGCTACAGATCATTACTCTAACCACAGGGATGGAGGCTACAGATCATTACTCTAACCACAGGGATAGAGGTTACAGATCATTACTCTAACCACAGGGATAGAGGCTACAGATCATTACTCTAACCACGGGGATAGAGGCTACAGATCATTACTCTAACCACAGGGATAGAGGCTACAGATTACTCTAACCACGGGGATAGAGGCTACAGATCATTACTCTAACCACAGGGATGGAGGCTACAGATCATTACTCTAACCACAGGGATGGAGGCTACAGATCATTACTCTAACCACAGGGATAGAGGTTACAGATCATTACTCTAACCACAGGGATAGAGGCTACAGATCATTACTCTAACCACAGGGATAGAGGCTACAGATCATTACTCTAACCACAGGGATGGAGGCTACAGATCATTACTCTAACCACAGGGATGGAGGCTACAGATCATTACTCTAACCACAGGGATAGAGGTTACAGATCATTACTCTAACCACAGGGATAGAGGCTACAGATCATTACTCTAACCACAGGGATAGAGGCTACAGATCATTACTCTAACCACAGGGATGGAGGCTACAGATCATTACTCTAACCACAGGGATAGAGGCTACAGATCATTACTCTAACCACAGGGATAGAGGCTACAGATCATTACTCTAACCACAGGGATGGAGGCTACAGATCATTACTCTAACCACAGGGATAGAGGCTACAGATCATTACTCTAACCACAGGGATAGAGGCTACAGATCATTACTCTAACCACAGGGATGGAGGCTACAGATCATAACTCTAACCACAGGGATGGAGGCTACAGACCGAATTCATGACAATCATATACGCAAGACGGAAAGAAAGATCTGGTTGAAAACTTGGGCGACAGCAAACTTTGCAGTGGAGAAGAAACACTGATGACAGCCACGATTGATGGACACACACCACACAAGAGCCTATGTATAAAATTATCGCCTGGCGAATACCAGTAAAGGGGGCTATGCATGGAGTCCTTGATTACACGGAGTGCCACTAAGATTAAGCAGCTCCTGATTTTTTTTTTCAGTAGAGGTATCACTCTGGTTGAAAAACGGGATGGGATACTACTAGCCTTACAGCTGTGTTTTATCTCAGTGTGTGTGAACATAAGACACAAAGTATCATTACCATATATATACAACTTAGCTTAATTAGGAAGGATTATGCAAAGCAATCCATGTACAAATTACTAAGAACAGGTTAGAGAGGATTTCCCATTGCCATACCAAACTTCTGAGTGTAAAACTCGTCATTAAACACAAATTTTGCATCAACAATACAAAGTTTAATAAGTTTAATGATAGTAGGATGTGCCAATGGTAAATCGTAATTGACAAATTCTTCAGATAAGAAATTTAATAAATCATCAACTGAAACTTTCGTAAACAAGGAAGTGACATTAAAACCAACCATGTTAAAATCATTTAAGTCAGTCAAGGTGCTTAATTTATCAACTAAATCTATGTTGTTTTTAACATTAAAGTTAGAAATTATACTCACTAAAAATGGGTATTCTTCTCATGTGCTTTGATCATATAAGAACAGATTTAGTAGCTGTTACAACATCAGCCTAAATATTTAAACATAATTTTTCCATTAAATTTTTTTAATATTCCTCAAGTAGATGATCGACTCCCGACGTTGATGCTCGACTTACGACGTTGATACTCGACTTACGACGTTGATGCTCGACTTACGACGTTGATGCTCGACTTACGACGTTGATACTCGACTTAGGACATCGATGCGTTCCCAAAAATTCATCATAAATCGATTGTTTATTCAAAACGCTTTTATCCCCCTAGAAACTATATAAAATGGATTAATGCATTACCCAGCCTTAGTTTTTCGTTATCTAATTTCAGTTAACATTCCATCAACATAATTTATCCAACATTTTATCCTCAATATGCCTCAGCAGCATAAACAACAAAACACTGTGTTTACTATAAAAAATAATCAAAGGAAAAGAATATAATTAAAATTTCTAACAATAGGTTGCATACAGTGTTTATCTTATATGTTGATCCTGTTTTCCGGACTGGAGAGCATGCTCCTATTTTCTCTCTCTTTTTTTTCAGCGTCGTAACTAGTTACCGCTGTCGGAAATGTGAGTTACTTGTTCGTAAGTGATTAAATGGTTGCAGAAGGCCTGTGTTGTATGTGTGAAACATCGTAAATCAGATCATCTTCAGTCGGAGTTCTACTTATGTTATTATTATATAATTATTATTATTATTATTGTGAGCGGCTCCAGGGGGCTGATGGAGATCAGGGAAGGCTTTGAATAAAACCCTTGTCCACTGAACATAATAAACCATGAATAGACTCATCAGCGAAAGTAAACCTTTAATTGATGGGACGCTATTCAATATATGGGAGGCTATATATGGAAGCCATGATGGAAGGGACTATTAAAATGGAGAAGAATATTGAATGTAATCTTCACGGATGAAAATAAAATAGAATTTTTCAAACTGAAGTTTGAACAAATTAAATTGATTTTGATTTTACTATGACATGCATTTTTGATGTTCTGGTGAGAAACATGAGAGTATCTGTGTTTCCACAGCTCACTCACATGGCCCATAACACTCACTAATTTAACCTGCATTATCCGATAACTGCTTTCACGAAAAAATACAATCTTTGGCACTGGTAAGACAAATACAGTCCGTTTAAAATTGTAATCAAGCTTACAGAAAAGTCTTAAATAGAAAGCAAGCTTCATTACCACGTGGGTAGCCTAGTGGGAACGAACCCAAGGCTATCCACATGGGTAGCCTGGTGGGAACGAACCCAAGGCTATCCACATGGGTAGCCTGGTGGGAACGAACCCATGGCTATTCACGTGGGTAGCCTGGGGCTTACTTTAATACAGAGCCTTATTTATACAGTCATTATTACCTTAGAGGGCAGGTAGGGCCCAAGGGACGCCGCTGCTACTGCTGCTGTAACTGTTGTTGTTGCAGCTGTGGTTGCTGCTGGTGTTGTTGCAGCTGCTGTTGTTGCCGTTGATACTGATGCTCCTGAGTCTGGGGATCCTGCTGCTGCTGCTGCTGCTGCTGCTGCTGCTGCTGCTGGCTCTGGAAGTGTTGCTGATGTTGAGAGCGTTGCTGCTGTGGCTGTTGATAATGTTGTTCTTGATTGACAAAATGCTGCTGCTGCTGCTGTTGTTGGTAAAGTTGCTGTTGAAGATGTTGCGGATGCTGATAATGGTGCTGGGGATGCTGGTAGTGCTGGTAATACTGTTGATGCTCTTCCTTCTGGAGGAGATGCTGCTGATGCTGCTCACGCTGTTGCAACTGCTGTTTCTGTTGTTGTTGCTGCTGCTGCTGCAGCTGTTGTTCTTTCTGCGTCTGCTGCTGGTTCTGCGGCTGTTGTTCCTTCTGCAGCTGCTGCTGTTTCTGCTGAAACTGCTGCTGTTTCTTCTGTAGCAGCAGCGGCTTCTGCTGTTGCAGCTGCTGTTCCTCCTGCTGTTGTTGCTGCAGCAGCTGAGGACGAGGGTGAGGCTGGAGACGACGAATCTTAGGGGAAACGAACATTGCGGGGGATTCTGGCGAGAGAAAAGATCTGATAAAGTGCACTGTGACATGGAATTAATTCTCCCTTCACTCTTTCTTCACTCTGTCTTCACACACGCCCTTCATTCTACCTTTACCCTCACTTTTCCTTCATTTCTAATGCAAAGTATCATTTTTAGGGGCGTTCTACTTAATTTTTAAATAATTTATAAAAAATAATTTGCATGTTGTGTATTGTAATAATTATAGACAGCAACTTTTTATGCCAGCATCGCTGATGAGTAGGTTGCAGATGTATGGTGTAACATATTTACAGGATGGTAGTAGGCTGTGACAACAACCAGTTGTATGGTGTAACATATTTACAGGATGGTAGTAGGCTGTGACAACAACCAGTTGTATGGTGTAACATATTTACAGGATGGTAGTAGGCTGTGGCAACAACCAGTTGTATGGTGTAACATATTTACAGGATGGTAGTAGGTTGTGGCAACAACCAGTTGTATGGTGTAACATATTTACAGGATGGTAGTAGGCTGTGGCAACAACCAGTTGTATGGTGTAACATATTTACAGGATGGTAGTAGGCTGTGGCAACAACCAGTTGTATGGTGTAACATTTACAGGATGGTAGTAGGCTGTGGCAACAACCAGTTGTATGGTGTAACATATTTACAGGATGGTAGTAGGCTGTGACAACAACCAGTTGTATGGTGTAACATATTTACAGGATGGTAGTAGGCTGTGACAACAACCAGTTGTATGGTGTAACATATTTACAGGATGGTAGTAGGCTGTGACAACAACCAGTTGTATGGTGTAACATATTTACAGGATGGTAGTAGGCTGTGACAACAACCAGTTGTATGGTGTAACATATTTACAGGATGGTAGTAGGCTGTGACAACAACCAGTTGTATGGTGTAACATATTTACAGGATGGTAGTAGGCTGTGGCAACAACCAGTTGTATGGTGTAACATATTTACAGGATGGTAGTAGGCTGTGGCAACAACCAGTTGTATGGTGTAACATATTTAAATGGTAGTGGCTGTGGCAACAACCAGTTGTATGGTGTAACATTTACAGGATGGTAGTAGGCTGTGGCAACAACCAGTTGTATGGTGTAACATATTTACAGGATGGTATGTAGGTTGCAACAAGTTGTTGGATAACATATTCTAACACAACACCAGTTGTAGATATTTACAGGGGTAGTAGGCATGTATGATATTTACAGGATTTAGTAAACAACCAGTGATGTGAGTTTGGCTTATGAGATAAAACTGAAGAAACTAAAAATGAGAAAATTTAAAAATAGGAATCTGATTTGTGCATGTAGGTTGCCATCTAACACCACTAGTATGGATTTTTGTAAGTGATGGAAATAGTGTAATTTTAGTAAAGTGCCTATTGTGAATTTTTATTGTACGTATTAATATCTTTCTATGGTGAACAATAATAGTTAAATGAATTTTGAATTCTATCTTCAACAATTTTAATATTTAATAATTGGAAATGGTATATATATATATATATATATATATATATATATATATATATATATATATATATATATATATATATATATATATATATATATATATATATAACAGTAAAGTTGAGTTTGAAGAAAATAACTCATTGCCTTTTCTAGATGTTTTAATTATTAAGGGTAATAATGAATTCAAATTTAAAATTTACAGAAAACCTACAAATACTGTTCCTATGTCCACTATTATTCCTCGCATCAAGATAGAGTCAAACTGTCTGTTTTCTCATCAATGTTTTTGAGAGCTTTACGAATTTGTAGTCCTGAGTTCATAGATGAGGAAATATCCAAAATTTATGAAATAGGTAATGATTTAAAATACCCAAGAAATGTAATTGATAAATCTTTTAAAGTTGCTAGAAATACTTTTTACAATCCAAAAAGGGACAACCAGTCTTATTCAACTAAAAATATGTTGGTTCTCCCTTACCATGAAAACTTGGTTGATATGCCTTCTCTTCTTAAGACTTTTAATATTAAAGTTGTATTCAAAAATCTTGATACAGTAAAAAAAACTTTTGATAAAGAATTCCCCCCAAAATGCTGATGGATGTGTCTATAAGATTCCTTGTAAAATTTGCGATAAAGTTTATAACGGTCAAACTGGTAAAAATCTCGAACTAAGATTAAAACAACATAAATATAGCATTAGAATTGGACAAGATTCCAATGCTCTATTTATTCATGTAAGAGATTTTAACCATCCAATTGATTTTCAAAAAGTTGAGAAAGTAGTATCAAGCAAGTCCATGGTCGACAGGAATATAATTGAATCTTGTTTCATAAAAAGCAGCTTTGACAATAATATGAATATTTCCTTTGGTTTATATAAATTAGATCCATTTATAATTAATAGAATTTGGGAAGAATTTAATAATACACTGGACAAATAATAATTTTTAAATTTTCTTGGGTAGAATAGTTTGTGGGTGAGTTGTGCAAAGGACCTATCGAAGTTGGGTCGGCGCGCGTCAGGTGTTTAACCGTTGTGGGATCTGATAGTGAGGTGCTGGCCAGACTCCTTATATAGCTTCCTTGGATGCTTTACTTTCATAGTTCCTTGATAATGTGAGTAGTTACAAAAGCGCTTGGAATTTCTCTATTCTTTCAGAGTGGTTGTTTTGCATATTCTGAAATCACCTGTTTACTGTGATCTTATTGCATATATATATATATATATATATATATATATATATATATATATATATATATATATATATATATATATATATATATATATATATATATATATATATATATACTCACCTATATTTAGTTCCAAGGGTCGACACAGCTCCTGGCCTTATCTGTGTTTTTAGTGTGTGTTTGTGTATTATTGAAGGGTTAACAATATTTAAGGTAATGGTCTGAAGAAGTATATGTATGGTGTCAGTGTATAGTGATGCTATGGTGGCAGGTTGTAACACGTTCTATCTTCACTCTGCCTTCACTCTATCTTTATTCTTTAATCATGCTCTCAATGTTCATTTTACCTTTACTGCCCCACCACCACCACCACCACCACCACCACCACCACCACCCCACCACCACCACCACCACCACCACCACCACCACCACCACCACCACCACCACCACCCCACCACCACCACCACCACCACCACCACCACCCCACCACCACCACCACCACCACCACCACCACCACCACCACCACCACCCCACCACCACCACCCCCACCACCACCACCCCACCACCACCACCACCACCACCACCACCACCACCACCACCACCACCACCACCACCCCACCACCACCACCACCACCACCACCACCACCACCACCACCACCACCACCCCACCACCACCACCACCACCACCACCACCACCACCACCACCACCACCACCACCACCACCACCCCACCACCACCACCACCACCACCACCACCACCACCACCACCACCCCACCACCACCACCACCACCACCACCACCACCCCACCACCACCACCACCACCACCACCATGCTATCTTCACTCTACCTTAGTCTACCTTCACTCTACCTTAGTCTACCTTCACTCTACATTAACTCTGACTTCACTTTCTTCAGTTACTCGGAGATAAGATAAAATATAAGTAAATTTCTCCCCACTGCTGAAAATATGGTAATGACAAAGATGCCGGTTTATTTAAGAACATAAGAACTTAAGAAAGAAGGAACACTGCAACAGGCCTACTGGCCTATGCGAGGCAGCTCCAATTCTCCCACCGGCTTAAGCCAATACCTTCACTTAGTGCGGTCAGACACGACACTTAAGGGAGGGGCAGCGCATCCGACCTAGTAGCACAAGCTAGTCAGGTCCAACTCATACCCACCCACACCCACTCATGTATTTATCCAACCTATTTTTAAAACTATATAACGTCTTAGCTTCTATGACAGTACTCGGGAGTTTGTTCCACTCATCCACAACTCTATTACCAAACCAGTGCTTTCCTATATCCTTCCTGAATCCGAATTTTTCCAATTTAAAGAAAGCCATTGCTGCGAGTCCTATCTATGTTAGATATTTTCAGAACGCTATTTACATCCCCTTTATTAATTCCTGTTTTCCATTTATACACCTCAATCATATCCCCCCTAATTCTACACCTTTCAAGAATGCAGATTCAGGGCCCTCAGTCTATCCTCATAGGGAAGATTTCTGATACATGGGATCATCTTTGTCATCCTCCTCTGTACGTTTTCCAGTGCATTTATATCCATTCTGTTATATGGTGACCAGAACTGAGCAGCATAGTCTAAATGAGGCCTAACCAAGGATATATAGAGTTGACGAACAACCTGAGGACTTCTATTATTTATACTTCTTGATATGAAGCCAAGGATTCTGTTAGCTTTATTTCTCAGTAAACAGTTAAAAAAAACCACCGTTGCATCTACCTTCATTCTACTGAATTTATTTTGGTCAACCAATTTTAGGTGACATGCAGTAGGTGAAGTGTATATTTGAAACAGATTTATTTTCAAAGTATCATGGGAGATTTTATATGAAATAGATTTTCAGTATATCCAGAGCAGTATGATTCATATGTGAGTATGAGAGGTTGATACTTTACCTCATACACAGCAGTATGACAGGCATCAGCATAACAGTCATCAGCATGACAGGCATCAGCATGATAAGCATCAGCATGACAGTCATCAGCATGATAGGCATCAGCATGACAGGTATCAGCATGATAGGCATCAACATGACAGGCATCAGCATGACAGTCATCAGCATGACAGTCATCAGCATGACAGTCATCAGCATGACAATCATCAGCATGATAGGCTTCAGCATGACAGGTATCAGCATGATAGGCATCAGCATGACAGTCATCAGCATGACAGGCATCAGCATGATAGGCATCAGCATGACAGGCATCAGCATGACAGGCATCAGCATGACAGTCATCAGCATGATAGGCATCAGCATGACAGTCATCAGCATGACAGTCATCAGCATGACAGTCATCAGCATGATAGGCATCAGCATGACAGGTATCAGTATGATAGGCATCAGCATGACAGGCATCAGCATGATAGGCATCAGCATGGCAGGCATCAGCATGACAGGCATCAGCACAATAGGCATCAGCATGACAGGCATCAGCATGATAGGCATCAGCATGATAGGCATCAACATGATAGGCATCAGCATGACAGGCATCAGCATGGCAAGCATCAGCATGGCAGTCATCAGCAAGATAGACATCAGCATGACAGGCATCAGCAAGATAGACATCAGCATGATAGGCATCAGCATGATAGGCATCAGCATGACAGGCATCAGCATGACAAACATCAGCAAAACAGGCATCAGCATAACAGGCGTCAGCATGACAGGCATCAGCATGATAGGCATCAGCATGACAGGCGTCAGCATGACAGGCGTCAGCATAACAGGCATCAGCATGGCAGGCGTCAGCATGACAGGCATCAGCATGACAGGCATCAGCATGACAGGCATCAGCATGACAGGCATCAGCATGACAGGCGTGATGATAACTAATGCAGTAACGTGAGAAGAAATGCATTATGATAGGAAATACTGTGTCAGGTGTGTGACACAAGTATGACAGGTATGACACAAGTATGACACATATGGCAGGAGCTTGAGAGGTGAGCGACCAAATACATGACAGGTGTGCGACCGACAGGTGTGTGACAAGTACGTGACATGTGTGACGGGTGCGTGACAGGTGTGTGACAGGTGTAACAAACCTACTGGTCCTGAGGTGTCTGGGTGGGCGGCGGTGGTGCGGGGGCGGGTGGGGGTGGGCGTCGGGGGGAGCCATGACCCCGGGGTAATGCTCATCCCGACACGTTCCGAACGCCACTCCAACCTCCGACCCCCGACTGTCTCCCTCGCTCTGTAAACATCAACATCATCAGCTGTGTGTAAGATCAACATCAGTCGAGTAAACATTGATATTATTAGCCAAGTAAACATCAACATTGCCAGCTGTATAAACATCAACATTACCAGCTGTGAGTATATTAACATTGCCAGCTGTGCGTATATTAGCATTGCCAGCTGTGAGTATATTAATATTGCCAACTGTGAGTATATCAACTTAATGAGCTGTATATATAGGAACATTCAAGCTGTATAAACATCAACATTACCAGCTGTATAAACATCAACATTACCAGCTGTATAAACATCAACATTACCAGCTGTATAAACATCAACATTACCAGCTGTATAAACATCAACATTACCAGCTGTGTTACAGTCAGCTTATCAATGTATTTAGTTTACTAAGCTAATGAAGGCAAGAACAAGATTATTTTATTATTATTATTATTATTATTATTTTTATTATTATTATTATTCACAGGGAAGCATTAAGCCCGCAGGGAACAAACAGTATCTGAGAATTTAGAAATGAATGAAGAAAGAGGCTGGTTAAAGTATAACTTACTAAGTTACGACATTGTAGCAGTGTATAATTTACTAAGTTAGAAGAGTGTGGCAGTGTATAATTTACTAAGTTAGAAGAGTGTGGCAGTGTATAATTTACTAAGTCAGGAGAGTGTGGCAATGTATAATTAAGTTAGAAGAGGGTGGCAATGTATAACTTAATAAGTTAGGAGAGTGTGGCAGTGTACAACTTACTAAGTCAGGAGAGTGTGGCAATGTATAACTAAGTTAGGAGAGTGTGGCAGTGTATAACTTACTAAGTTAGAAGAGTGTGGCAGTGTATAATTTACTATGTTAGGAGAGTGTGACAGTCTATGACTTACTAAGTTAGGAGACTGTGGCAGTGTATAACTTACTAAGTTAGGAGAGTGTGGCAATGTATAACTTACCAAGTTAGAAGAGTGTGGCAGTCTATGACTTAATAAGCTAGGAAACTGTGGCAGTGGATAACTTACTAAGTTTGATGAGTGTGGCAGTGTATAACTTACTAAGTTGGGAGAGTGTGGCAGTGTATAACTTACTAAGTTAGAAGAGTGTGGCAGTGTATGACTTACTATGTTAGGAGAGCATAGCACTGAATAACTTGCTAAGTTAGGAGACTCTGGCAGTATATAACCAAGTTACGAAAATCTTGCAGTGTATAACTTACTAATTTAGGAGAGTATAGCGTTGAATAACTTACTAAGTTAGGAAGCTCTGGCAGTGTATAGCTTACTAAGTTAGGAGAATGTGGCAGTGTATAACTTACTAAGTCAGGAGAGTGTGGCAGTGTATAACTTACTAAGTTAAGAGAGCGTGGCAGTGTATAACTTACTAAGAGAGTGTGGTAATATATAACTTACTAAGTTAGGAGAGTGTGGCAGTGTATAACTTACTAAGTTAGGAGAGTGTGGCAGTGTATAACTTACTAAGTTAAGAGAGTGTGGTAATATATAACTTACTAAATTAGGAGAGTGTGGCACTCAATAACTTACTAAGTTAGGAGTGTGTGGGAGTGTATAACTTACTAAGTTAGGAGAGTGTGGCAGTGTATAACTTACTAAGTTAAGAGAGTGTGGTAATATATAACTTACTAAGTTAAGAGAGTGTGGTAATATATAACTTACTAAGTTAGGAGAGTGTGGGAGTGTATAACTTACTAAGTTAGGAGAGTGTGGCAGTGTATAACTTACTAAGTTAAGAGAGTGTGGTAATATACAACTTACTAAGTTAAGAGAGTGTGGTAATATATAACTTACTAAGTTAGGAGAGTGTGGGAGTGTATAACTTACTAAGTTAAGAGAGTGTGGTAATATATAACTTACTAAATTAGGAGAGTGTGGCACTCAATAACTTACTAAGTTAGGAGTGTGTGGGAGTGTATAACTTACTAAGTTAGGAGAGTGTGGCAGTGTATAACTTACTAAGTTAAGAGAGTGTGGTAATATATAACTTACTAAGTTAAGAGAGTGTGGTAATATATAACTTACTAAGTTAGGAGAGTGTGGGAGTGTATAACTTACTAAGTTAGGAGAGTGTGGAAGTGTATAACTTACTAAGTTAAGAGAGTGTGGTAATATATAACTTACTAAGTTAGGAGAGTGTGGAAGTGTATAACTTACTAAGTTAAGAGAGTGTGGTAATATATAACTTACTAAGTTAGGAGAGTGTGGCAGTGTATAACTTACTAAGGAGAGTGTGGGAGTGTATAACTTACTAAGTTAGGAGAGTCGACATCATGGATAGAGGGAGCTTGGTACACTAGGGCGGTGAAGGCTTTCTGGCCGCGGGGTTGTGGATGGTGGGCGTGTGTGGGCGGTGAGGGCGGGGCGGGGGGCGGTGGGCTGCCCCCGCCCATCTGGAAGGTCGCTGTAGCATAGGGGTACAGATCCTCCTCGCTGTAGTCTCCTGTAGCAACAACCAAGACACTCTCAGGATCATCATTCATCCTACCTAGGATGTCAGGGTAAGGGGAAAACTTACGTATGTTAGGGTGAGGGGAAAACTTACGTAGGATGCTAGGATGAGGGGAAAACTTACGTAGGATGCTAGGGTGAGGGGAAAACTTACGTATGTTAGTGTGAGGGGAAAACTTACGTAGGATGCTAGAGTGAGGGGAAAACTTACGTAGGATGCTAGGGTGAGGGGAAAACTTACGTATGTCAGGGTGAGGGGAAAACTTACGTAGGATGCTAGGGTGAGGAACGACTCGTGTACGATGTCAGGGTGAGGACCAACTCAGGGTATCAGGGTCAAAGACTAAACATAGTCGTTAAAATATCAGGGTCAACCCTGCTAGATTATCAGGGTGAAGAACATCCCAGGAGTAACATCCAAGCCACGACCATCCTAGTCATCCTATCACGGACAACGAAGAATGAATAGAAGTCAGTGATAACTCCTATATATGGTGAAGAATTGAGACACTTGTGCAGCATTAGGGAATCTTTATTAAAGAAACGTTTCGCCAAACAGTGGCTTCATCAGTCCAGTACAAAGCAGGAAGGTATAAGGTGAGGAGGAGTTTGAGGTAGTCAGTCCCTCAGCCTGGAATCGATGTGTTCAGTACATCACTCTTGTAGGAAGTACTGTGATCCCGCCTCCTGTTTCGACTCACCTGACTGCAGTATATAAGCCACCTCTCTGGCCCTATGCTGCACTTCCTACAAGAGTGATGGACTGAACACATCGATTCCAGTCTGAGGGACTGATTACCTCAAACTCCTCTTCACCTCATACCTTCCTGCTTTGTATTCCATGGACTGATAAAGCCACTGTTTGGCGAAGCGTTTCTTCAATAAAGATTCTCTAATGTTGGATAAGTGTTTCAATTCTTCAACTTGTCGGTTTTCAAAGCCATTCATCACAACTCATATATATGTATATATATATATATATATATATATATATATATATATATATATATATATATATATATAACAGAAGGTGAAGTAACAACTTGTATAAGCTATCAGCATACACCTTAAAGAGTATTAAACACACGTCTCAAAATTTACTAGGGCCACATTGGCTCTTCTTGTGTGTATGTGTGTGTGTGTGTGTGTGTGTGTGTGTGTGTGTGCGTGTGTGTGTGTGTGTGTGTGTGTGTGTGTGTGTGTGTGTGAACAAGCATCAATAACAAAGACACAAGTCTTTATTTGGAAAACGGTTTCGTCAACATGGAGCTGAGAGAAGGGGGGGTCTGGCCACCAAGATTTGTTTAAAGACTTGAAAAAACATTACTAAGACTGAAACTGTGACCGTATAAAGGCTTCTTTTGCGGGAATGCTTCAGTGATTAAGTTGGCGAAGAACAGAAACAGAGGTTTTATTGATTCCCGAAGACAAAGCCTATTAATTTTTTGTCTGGTAGAGACCAAAAATATTTCTTTAATAATGCTTCATTATGATACCCATTAGTTTTTGACTTGACGAAAACAAAAATGAGAATTTCGTAGATGCCTGAAATCAGTCCCACTGAAAACTTAGTTTACTGCTTAAGGTTAAAATCCTTTAGCTTTTGTCTGTCTGAGGATAAGAGGCGGCATTTTACACCTGCTAGTGAGGGAAGAAGTAAAGACAGGTGTAATAAGAAATCGAAGGACACAGCTGCGTGTATGACTACCGTTGTTGTCCCTCAGGTCCTGCTGCTGCTGCTGCTGCTGGGGAGGGGTTGGTGCCGGTCTCCTGACGGTGGTGTAGACATCCTCCCTCGCTTGCATAGCTGACGTCTTCTCCTCGGCAGCGTCCATGACTGCGTCAGGCAGTTCCTTCTGTGATGGCGTGCTGGAGGGACCTGGACAGGGCAACAACACCTTAACATCTCCAACACTACTTTCAGCCTCACCAACAGTAACTCTTCCAGCACTACAGCCAACCTCACCAGTAACACTACATACAGCCTCTCCACCACCTCCAGAAATACTGTTATTATCTGTATTTTATATGTTGGAAACATTTATTTTTCTCGTTACTACTTATTCATGGAACAATGAGGCATCAAGAAATAAACATAACAAAAAAAAAAATACAAACTTTTAGGAATAATATGAATGAATGATAATATTTAAGAAATTGGCACCTAGTACAGAATATAAATATAATTAAAATACATTATGTACAAGCGAGGACATCACACACACACACACAAAAAAAAAAAGGCACTAACGTTTCCTGAGGCAGACACAGACTGTGGTGAGGGTGAGGATGAGTGCCAGGCCTGAGACGGCACCTGGCACCAGCACCCGGGGGTCACGCCACACGGGGGAGCTGGAAGCCTGACTGCCCCACACGCCTCCGCCCACGCCCGCGCCCGCGCCTCCTGGAAGACACACATATACCTAGAAGTCACCAACACTAATGTTTTCTACATGTATAGTACATATCCTGGATCTGAGGTACACGTATCATTGACCTGTGGAACACATGTGACTTTTACTCTGCCATGATGATCTTTTATCTTGTTTATGTAAATTTCTGTGAAAAAACAATTTAAATTCCCAAAAAATACAAGAAAAAAGAACTAAAAAAAAAGGTGTCTTTAACTTCTACAACACATCAATGGCTATTCACCACTGCTAATGTTTACCCTCCAGTGGGTGTGAAAGTGACAACGCTGTGTGATAGAAGAGCAATGGACGTACCTGCGTTGGCGTAGGCGGGCGTGGTGACAGTGTACTGGGCGGGTGTGGCTCCTGCAGAGTTGTGAGCGGTGACTCTCAGCAGGTAGCGGCCGCCAGCTTCCAGACCGCCCACGGCGAAGGTGCGGCTGGGCGGCACCTCGCTGCCCACTGCCGGATATAACTTGCTTTATTGACTACTTATATTTACACGTTAAGTAAAATTCTGGAACGAAAAGGCACTCGTTGAGGAACAAGATCCTACAGGAGCAACATTTAGCTCAATGCAAAACCTCGTCATTTTTTCACTATTTTCTTCTGTAAGTCATCTGGAATCACTGTTACACACCGTCACCTTTTGCAGTGAATAATAACTTACCGGTATATTAGTTATGCTTGGGATATATTTTTAAATTGAACACTGTAACCTCACAACTAACTCACGTATTAAAGAGCAAGCCAGACAATGTTTCGTTTTTTTTCTGAAATATTATCAAGTCGAGTGGAGTGACGATGGCTCAGGATGGACTGAGACATCGTCGAGTTTCATCTCTAATTTGTGTGATAATCGTGAATTGTTCCGTGAATAGCAGTGTGACTTTAAATTTTGCTGTATTGTGTAGTTATGGCATTATCTGCCATGACGATCAGTACTGTAGTCAAATGTCGTGCAATATTTGTGGTCCAGTGGTCAGTGTTTCAGTGGGCTTATCAGTGGTCCACTGGGTCGTGGTCCAGAGTGGCTTACCTGTGGTCCAGTGAGTGGTGGAGTCTCTGCGGTACTGGACGCTAAAATGAGTGATGGGGCAGCCTCCGTCACCCCACTGGGCCAGGTACAGTGTGGCCTGGGAACTGTTGGTCGTCACGAACTGGAACTGTGGAGGAGCCTCGGGAGGTCGTCCCTTGGTGCGGGCTGCCTCTGTCGACGACACTGAACTCGTCCCTGTGTAGACCAGAGTAAACACGACGGATAAGTCCCTCTACATTCTACATACAGTCACTAACTACCGTTTACCAGAAAATCTTTCTTTACTAATTAGTAATAATTATTAAGTGGTTATACTGTGTGTTGTATTAATTTATGTGGATGTGAGTGGCGAGGTAGAGTGATGTACTTACCTACGTGGTTGTGCATGGTAAGGTAGAGTGTTGTACTGACCTATGTGGTTGTCGATGGTAATGTAGAGTGTACTGACCTATGTGGTTGTGGATGGTGAGGTGGAGTGATGTACTAACCTATGTGGTTGTGAGCGGTGAGGTAGAAGTGATGCAGTGTGCCACAACGGAGATCTCTGGCAGTGAAGGATCTCTGGTCACCATCCACTGCTGCTCTTAACCATTCCCCGCCAGCTGACCTGTCCACCACACACTCATTAGTCCACTGTATTGATGGTCTGGCTTGTACTGAACTAGTGGTGTACTAGTACTGGATTTGCACTGTACTGGCACTGCATTGACACTACTGGCACTGTACCAGCACTGTACTGGCACTGTATTGGCACAGTGCTAGCACTGTATTAGCACTGTACTAGCGCTGCACTGGCACTACTGGCACTGTTCCAGCACTGTACTGACACTGTAATGGCACAGTGCTAGCACTGCATTAGCACTGTACTGGCACTGTTCCAGCACTGTACTGGCACTGTATTGGCACAGTGCTAGCAGTGTACTAGCACTGCTCTGGCACTGTCCTGTCACAGAACCATCACTAAACTAGCACTGTATTGGCACTGAATTAGCACTGTATTGGCACTGTACCAGCACTTTACTAGCACTGTTTTGACACTGAACTAGCACTGTACTGACACTGTACTGACACTGTACTGACACTGTATTGACACTGTACTACCACTGTATTGGCACTGTACCTGCACTGTACCAGCACTACACCAGCACTGTACCAGCACTACAGTGTTACACAATAAAGACGGCAGTAGCCAGTAGACCAGAACATTACTACACATCAACTGCATTAAAATGTATTTTAATATTAAGATAAAATCATAAAGAACACTTAATACCCCTAGCGCACACAAACACACACACACACACACACACACACACACACATACACAAACACACACAGAGGTAATGAGAGGAGGAAAGGGCAAAATCAGTGTTTATCCATGGGCTTCAGGAGAGAGAGGAAAGGACACACACTGAAAGACGGCAGGCAGAAAGAAAGGAGATTGAGAACATCATCACAGAAATAGGTGAAGAAGACATGGACGAGATTGTAAATTTTCAGAGAATAGGGGGGTACCTGAAGGGGAGAAAACGACTGATCAAGCTGGTTCTCAGGACAGAAACAGCGCAGAACAGGATCTTCCAAGAGAAACCACGGTTGAAGTACTCGGAAGAGTACAAGAGGATGTTCTTAGACAGAGACAGAACACAAACAGAGCGACAGCAGCTGAGGGAGAGGACAAAAAAGCGAAAGGAGCTAGGTAAGGAGACAAGGACGGAACCAGCGGAGGTCAATCAGAGCAGCACAGAGCAGCAAGGGCAAGCACACACAGAACCATCCTCAGAACCCCACAACATATCACACCATCCCAACACTACAATCTACAATCCATACTCACAGCTTCCACCCAACACCCAGCTATAGAATCCCATAGTACGCTACCAGGTCTCCCACCCTCACAAACCCCCCAAACTAGAGTGTTGGAGAGGAAACTGAAGGTATGGTACACAAATGCTGATGGAATAACAAGTGGGAGGAGTGGAACGAAAGAGTTAAAGAGGCATCACCAGACATCATAGCTCTCACAGAAACCAAGCTTACAGGTATGATAAAAGATGCCATCTTTCCAATGGGATACCAGATCCTGAGGAAAGACAGAGGGAACAGGGGGGGGTGAAGGAGTGGCACTGCTGATCAAAAACCGACGAAATTTTGATGAGCTGGAGAGAGGAGTCAGTGGAGAAGCAAGCGATTACATAGCAGGAATGCTTCACTCTGGAGGTCCCAAAGTGGTAATTGCAGTGATGTATAACCCACCACAGAACAGCAGGAGGCCAAGGCAAGAGTATGAGAGCAATAGAGCGATGGTTGACACACTGGCTGCAGTGGCCAGAAGAGCTCATGCATGCAGGGCAAAGCTCCTGATCATGGGTGACTTTAACCACAAGGAAATCGATTGGGAGAACTTGGACCCACATGGGGGCCAAGATACATGGAGGGCTAAGATGATGGAGGTGGTACTGGAAAACTTCATGTACCAACACGTAAGGGACACTACAAGAGAGAGAGAGAAGAGGATGAACCAGCAAGACTGGACCTAGTATTCACCTTGAGTAGTGCAGATATTAAGGACATCACATACGAAAGACCACATGGGGCCAGCGATCACCTGGTTTTAAGCTTAGAATACACAGTAGAGCTACAAGTAGAGGGGGAAGCAGGAAGGCCAGGGCGAATGAAGCCAAACTACAAGAAAGGGGACTACACAGGAATGAGGAACTTCCTGAACGGGGTTCAGTGGGACAGAGAACTGGCAGGGAAGCCAATTAATGAGATGATGGAATATGTAACAACCATGTGAAGGAGGCCTAGGAGAGGTTTGTACCCAAGGGTAACAGGAGTAATGAAAAAGCCAGGATGAGCCCATGGTTCACCCAAAGGTGCAGGGAGGCAAAAACCAAGTGTGCTAGGGAATGGAAGAAATATAGAAGGCAAAGGACCCAGGAGAATAAGGAGAGCAGTCATAGAGCCAGAAATGAATATGCACAGATAAGAAGGGAGGCCCAACGACAATATGAAAACGACATAGCAGCGAAAGCCAAATCGGACCCGAAGCTGTTATACAGCCACATCAGGAGGAAAACAACAGTCAAGGACCAGGTAATCAGGCTAAGGAAGGAAGGAGGAGAGACAACAAGAAATGACCATGAAGTATGTGAGGAACTCAACAAGAGATTCAAGAGGAGAGAGGGGGCTCCAGAAAGACGGAGAGATGGGGTACACCACCAAGTGCTGAACACAATACACACAACCGAGGAAGACGTGAAGAGGCTTCTGAGTTACCTAGATACCTCAAAGACAATGGGGCTGGATAACATCTCTCCATGGGTCCTGAGAGAGGGAGCAGAGGCGCTATGTGTACCCCTAACAACAATATTCAATACATCTATCGAAACAGGGAGATTGCCTGAGGCACTGAAGACAGCAAATGTAGTCCCAATCTTTAAAAAAAGAGACAGACATGAAGCACTAAACTACAGACCAGTGTCACTGACTTGTATAGTATGCAAAGTCATGGAGAAGATTATCATGAGAAGAGTGGTGGAACACCTAAAAAGGAATGATCTCATTAACAGCAGCCAACATGGTTTCAGGGACGAGAAATCCTGTGTTACAAACCTACTGGAGTTCTATGACATGGTGACAGCAGTAAGACAAGAGAGAGAGGGGTGGGTGGATTGCATTTTCTTGGACTGCAAGAAGGCGTTCGACACAGTTCCACACAAGAGATTAGTGCAAAAACTGGAGGACCAAGCAGGGATAACAGGGAAAGCACTACAGTGGATCAGGGAATACTTGTCAGGAAGACATACATACGCATACACACACACACACACACACACACACACACACACACACACACACACACACACACACACACACACACACACACACACACACACACACGAGGTGACCCTGTTTGCAGATGACGTGAAGTTGATGAGAAGAATTCATTCGATCGAAGAAAAGGCAGAACTACAAAGGGATCTGGACAGGCTGCAGACCTGGTCCAGCAATTAGCTCCTGGAGTTCAATCCCAGCAAGTGCAAAATCATGAAGATTGGGGAAGGGCAAAGAAGACCGCAGACGGAATACAATCTAGGGGGGCCAGAGACTACAAACCTCACTCAAGAAAAAAGATCTTGGGGTGAGTATAACACCAGGCACATCTCCTGAAGCGCACATCAACCAAATAACTGCTGTAGCAAATGGGCGCCTAGCAAACCTCAGAACAACATTCCGACATCTTAATAAGGAATCGTTCAGGACCTTGTACACCGTGTACGTTAGGCCCATATTGGAGTATGCGGCACCAGTTTGGAACCCACACCTAGCCAAGCACGTAAACTAGAGAAAGTGCAAAGGTTTGCAACAAGACTAGTCCCAGAGCTAAGAGGTATGTCCTACGAGGAGAGGTTAAGGGAAATCAACCTGATGACACTGGAGGATAGGAGAGATAGGGGAGACATGATAACGACATACAAAATACTGAGAGGAATTGACAAGGTGGACAAAGACAGGATGTTCCAGAGATGGGACACAACAACAAGAGGACACAGTTGGAAGTTGAAGACACAGATGAATCACAGGGATGTTAGGAAGTATTTCTTCACCACAGAGTAGTCAGGAAGTGGAATAGTTTGAGAAGCTATGTAGTAGAGGCAGGATCCATACACAGCTTTAAGCAGAGGTATGATAAAGCTCACGATTCAGGGAGAGTGACCTAGTAGCGACCAGTGAATAGGCGAGGCCAGGAGCTTGGACTCGGCCCCTGCAACCTCAACTAGGTGAGTACAACTAGGTGAGTACATACAGAAGTATTCATGTGGGAGAATGTACTTTACGGCTATTCTCTAGAGGGAAGTAGGAGGGAGAGAGTAAAGAAAGAGAGAGAGAGAGAGAGAGAGAGAGAGAGAGAGAGAGAGAGAGAGAGAGAGAGAGAGAGAGAGAGAGAGAGAGAGAGAGAAAGGGAAGGGGGGAGGGAGGGTGGACTTACCTATAGTGGAGGGTGGCTCCTTGGAGTGCTGCTCCACCGTTGTCCTCAACACTCCACTGGACTCTGATGGAGGACGAGGTTGTCTCTGTGACGTGAAGTAATGGTGCTGAAGGTGGCACTGTCGGAGACATAAGTTCATATTACTGTCCTGCTGCAGGTAGTGACCTACTGTGACTCAGAGAACCGACCTACTGTGACCACGGGCACCGACCTACCGTGACCTAGGGCACTGACCTACTGTTATCCAAGGAAGTGACCTATGACCCCGGGCACCGAACTACTGTGTACCAGGGCACTGACATACTGTGACCCAGAGTATTGACCTACTGTGACCCAGGGCACTGACCTATTGTGACGCAGGGAACTGACCTAGTATGACCCAGGGAACTGACCTAGTGTAACCCCGGGCACCGACCTACTGTGACCTAGGGTACTGACCTGCTGTGACCCAGGGAACTTACCTACCGTGGCACAGGGCCTCGACCTCCTGTGACCCAGAGCATCGACCTACTGTGACCCAGGGCGCTGACCTACTGTGGTCCAAGGTACTGACCTGCTGTGGCCAAAGGCACTGACCTACTGTGACCTAGGGCACTGACCTTTTGTAACCCAGGGCACTGAACTAATGTAGCCCAAGAGACTGACCTACTGTGATGCAGATCGATGACCTACTGTCACCCAGGGCACTGACCTACTGTCACCTAGGGCACTGACCTACTGTGACCCTGGACGCTGAACTAATACGGTTCAGGGTACTGATATGCTGTGGCTAAGGGCACTGACCTACTGTGGCAAAGTGACCTATCTTGGTGACGACCTAGGTTACGGGATTACTGACCTAGAACAGTGAGATTGTAAGTGACGGTATCACTGCCGTGATGGTTGACAGCAGTGCAGGTGTAGCGGCCGCTGTCACTCCTCTGTACGTCAGCCAACGTCAGCGTCCCGTCAGGCTGCACCCGGAACCTATACATAACACGAAATATTTACAATGAGACCTGTAAATACCACATGTTGATAATGGAACCTGAACACAACACGAAATATTCACAATGAGACCTGTAAATACCACATGTTGATAATGGAACCTGAACACAACACGAAATATTCACAATGAGACCTGTAAATACCACATGTTGATAATGGAACCTGAACACAACACGAAATATTCACAATGAGACCTGTAAATAACAAATGTTTACAGTGGAACCTGTACATAACACGAAATATTCATAATGAGACCCTCAAATAACAAATGTTTACAATGGAACCTGTGACCCACGAAATATTCACAATAAGACTCGTAAATACCACATGTCTACAATGGAACCTGTACAAAACACGAAATATTCACAATGAGAACTGTACATAACACATGTTTACAATGGAACCTGTACAAAACACGAAATGTTCTCAGTGTTACCCGTTTACCTAAATGAAATTGTGTAACAAATGAAATTCCGCTATGATCAGAATCTGTCGCCTAATTTTTTGGGAAATTTAATACAGCAGACTTAGTTCAGATAAGTAAACAAATGTATTTAATACAATTAACAACGAGCATCTTTTAATATCAAGAGATGTACTGGGCAACGCAGGCGTGGAGGAGACTTCCTCCTCCTCCTCTTGTTCAAAAAAGAAAACATTAACAATGTGAAATCTGATTAAAAAGAGAATATTCGATTGATAACACTCTGGTGCAGGTTTGAAACTAATCAGAAAATTTAGGTAACTCTCTTAACACAGTTTTTTCCCTCGATACTCCCCCCCCTCCGAGTGATTTTGTTGAGCAGCGCGACTTATCCTGTTGCTCAGCATGCTGATAGTAAGGCATCACCAAACACACAACTGACGGGATTCGAACCCACGGCAGGCGAGTCCCAAAAGTCACAGACCTGTGTGATAACTATTGGGTTTGCCATGGATTCCAGCCTCATCTGTTCCGTGACTTGCTTACGATCGTGGAATTACGAATTCGTGAGTCGTAAAGCACTTCGTGCCAGTCCGTGTGGTAGACACAACATTATTATTTAAACTACATACATAAACATTGCAACATTCAAGTATCACAAACTCTTCAAGTTATCCTCAGGTAACTGCAGAAAATGTTGAATGTTTTCTACACTGTTATTTAGTTATGTTATTTAGTTATGTTATTTAGTTATGTTATTTAGTTATGTTATTTAGTTATGTTATTTAGTTACAAAAAAACACTTAGTGTTCTTAAATGTTATTGTTGTTAAACTCTATATTTCTGTCCTCCAGTACGTTAAGAAAGTAGTGCCTGACTCACCTGTCATGGGGGTCAGGGACTCACCTGTCATGGGGGTCGGGGACTCACCTGTCATGGGGGTCAGGGACTCACCTGTCATGGGGGTCAGGGACTCACCTCTCATGGGGGTCGGGGACTCATCTGTCATGGGTTTCGGGGACTCACCTGTCATGGGGGTCAGGGATGGGGGTTCTCTGGTGGGTCCAGGTGAGGGTGGGCTCTGGCACGCCCACTGCTCCACACGCCAGACTCACGTCCTCCTTCCACGCCGCCGTCACGTTCCCGCCCACCGCCCAGACGCCCGCGGGCACTGTTGAGGGCGGGGAGGGGTGGCTGTAGTCACTTAAATAGTTATCCCCACCCACTACTCGCACGCCCACACGCCCACAGGCACTGCTGAGGGCATTTAGCTTATCCTAACAATTTGTACTGGCTATAATCGCCTTCTAGGGTTGACTCTCAGCTCCTGGCCCCTGACTCTCAATATTTAATCGACTTTGAGAACGTTTTCCTTTCATGATGTCATGATTCCGGCAAAATGCTCTTGATCTAAGGAAACAGAGCTACTCTCCATTTTCTGGGATCCCGTCTGGTGTGTTCCAGACGCTGTATAACTACGGTTTGAGCATTTCCCAATAATAATAATAATAATTATAATAATACCAATAATATATATTATATTATTATTATTATTATTATTATTATTATTATTATTATTATTATTATTATTATTATTATTATTATAGCATAGTATTGCAATGTTATTTTGTATACGAGCACCAAGGGATGTTAAGCTCCAGCTCTTCCTTCTCGCCTCACTCGCTGTTCTTCATCTTATCTGATCTTATCTATCGTCAGTGAGTCGGGATATCTGTGCCATCATGTAAATCATCACACCTGTGATTCATGTATCATGTAAATCATCACACCTGTGATTCATGTATCATGTAAATCATCACACCTGTGATTCACTTGATGTACCTGTATGTGTACTCACCTAATTTTACTTACCTAATTATGGTTGCAAGGGTCGATTCACAGCTCCTGGCCCCGCCTCTTCACTGGTCGCCACTAGGGCCACTCTCTCCTTTGTCCATTAGCTTCATCATACCTCTTCTTAAAGCTATATAATGGTTCCTGCCTACACTACATCATTTTCTAGACCATTCCACTTCCTGACAACTATATGACTGAAGAAATACTTCCTAACATCTCTGTGACTCATCTGAGTCTTCAACTTCCAATTGTGCCCCTTACTGTGTCCCATCTCTGAAACATCCATTGTACTCACCTAATTGTACTCACCTATTTGTGGTTGCAGGGGTCGAGTCACAGCTCCTGGCCCCGCCTCTTCACTGATTGCTACTAGGTCCTCTCTCTCCCTGCCCCATGAGCTCTATCATACCTGGCCTTAAAACTATGTATGGTTCCTGCCTCCACCACATCACTTTCTAGGCTATTCCATGGCCTGACTACTCTATGACTGAAGAAATACTTCCTAACATCCCTTTGATTCATCTGAGTCTTCAACTTCCGATTGTGACCTCTTGTGTCTGTGTTCCATCTCTGGAACATCCCGTCATTGTGTGTGTGTGTGTGTGTGTGTGTGTGTGTGTGTGTGTGTGTGTGTGTGTGTGTGTGTGTGTTTGTGTGTGTACGTACCTGTGTGTGAAGGCTTGACCACAGCCACGCTGCTAGTGGGACCTTCACCCATCCTGGTGGACGCCGTCACCCACACCTGCAGGTGGAGCTTCATTACTCACCTGCTACCTTATATTATAACCCAATTAGCTTTAATATATCTCTCACCTCATTACTTGGCTAAGATTTTAACTGGTTACTGTCCTACTCTCACCGGTTTACAATTAATATTTCCTAAACCAATGAAAGGAAGTACACTCAAATGGGCACTGGACTTTGTCAGAAATATGTGCATATGTGTTGCAATAACAGCAAGCAAGGTATCAACAGTGCAAGGCAACCACAAGGGGGAAAGGAAAATAATGTTCCTCAAGGCCATTCACAGTGCAAAAGCAATGCTTCTTCAGGAGCAATGCAGTGTGGAAATTAAAATGCAGAAGAGTCCTATGCAGATGTGTCCGTGGACACAGTCCAGCCAGGAAAGGTAGGTGTCAGTTAGCCCTGGCAGCAGCTAACTGGCGGCCCTAAGTAAACATGGTAGTAAACTGTATAACGTAGGCTATATAACCTGTCAGTAATCATTCAAGTGTCCCGTAGCTCGATTTCTAGCGCACTCACCTCACACACTGAAGTCCATGGTTCGATCCCTGGAACGAGTTGAAACATAAGGACGTGTTTCCTTAAGATACCTGTTGTTCTTGTTCACCCAACAGTAAAATGGGTACCTGGGTGTTAGTCGACTGGTGAGGGTTGCATCCTGGGGACAAAACTGACCAAATTTGCCCGAAATGCTCAGCATAACAAGCGGCTTTCTATATAGTAGTATGTCACTGATGTTACCTGGCCTGTACACCTTGTACAAGTACTTGTAGAATTATTATTATTATTATTATTATTATTATTATTATTATTATTACCAACGCTCTTATATGGGTGTGAAGCATGGGTGATGAATGTTGCAGCGAGGAGAAGGCTGGAGGCAGTGGAGATGTCATGTCTGAGGGCAATGTGTGGTGTGAATATAATGCAGAGAATTCGTAGTTTGGAAGTTAGGAGGAGGTGCGGGATTACCAAAACTGTTGTTCAGAGGGCTGAGGAAGGGTTGTTGAGGTGGTTCGGACATGTAGAGAGAATGGAGCGAAACAGAATGACTTCAAGAGTGTATCAGTCTGTAGTGGAAGGAAGGCGGGGTAGGGGTCGGCCTAGGAAAGGTTGGAGGGAGGGGGTATAGGAGGTTTTGTGTGCCAGGGGCTTGGACTTCCAGCAGGCATGCGTGAGCGTGTTTGATAGGAGTGAATGGAGACAAATGGTTTTTAATACTTGACGTGCTGTTGGAGTGTGAGCAAAGTAACATTCATGAAGGGGTTCAGGGAAACCGGCAGGCCGGACTTGAGTCCTGGAGATGGGAAGTACAGTGCCTGCACTCTGAAGGAGGGGTGTTAATGTTGCAGTTTAAAAACTGTAGTGTAAAGCACCCTTCTGGCAAGACAGTGATGGAGTGAATGATGGTGAAAGTTTTTCTTTTTCGGGCCACCCTGCCTTGGTGGGAATCGGCCAGTGTGATAATAAATAATAATAATAATAATAATTATTATTATTATATTAAAGGGCCATCAAATGTCCTATTTTAATTAAAAGAGCGATAGGCAATTTTCTCGTTTTATTCAAACTACACGTCATGTTCTGCGAATTTTATATTACATAAATAAATATTTAAGCTCGTATACCCGCGACGATTCACTAGTAGTGGGTTACTTCGTTAAAAAAAAATACTAGATTTTGGAACCCTTACGATTTATTAACGGTATAAGCAGCTACTAGTCAATCGTGGTGGGAATACGAGCTTCAGTATTTTTTACACGTGTAACAGAAAATCCCCAGTAGATAGCCATAAACACGGGAAAATTGCCTGTTGCTCCTATAGTCAAAACAGAAGGGAATTTAACGGCCCTTTAATGATTACTGACTATATATTGTAGTTTACTACCAAGTTTGCGAACTGTGGACTTCTGGCACTTAGGAACGCCGTCTGGCTGCTGATAGGGGTAACTGGCACCTGTCTCTCCTGGCTGGAGTGTGTCCCCGGACACACTTGCATTGCTCCTGAAAAAGCGTTGCTTTTGGAACGCGAAAGGCCTTTAGCAACATTCTTCTCCTGTGGTTGCCCTGCATGCATGCATATGTATATATATATATATATATATATATATATATATATATATATATATATATATATATATATATATATATATATTTTATATATATATATATATATATATATATATATATATATATATATATATATATATATATATATATATATATATATATATATATATATATATATATATATATATATATATATATATATATATATATATATATATTTTATATATATATATATATAATATATATATATATATATATATATATATATATATATATATATATATACATTATATATATATACTGACCTGGTGTGTGGTGTGTGGTAGGTCATGCAAGGTCAGGTGGGTCAGGTGTGGCTCTACCCTCCGGCTGTGGGGTCCGCCCCGCCCACCAGCTGGCTCCCAGTGAACCGTGTAGCGGCTGATGCGCCCATGTGGGCGCGCGGGCGGCGCCCACGACACTACAACCGCACGCGGACCGGACACCACTGCCTTAACACGGGCGGGAGCTTCTGGCACTGTGAGGATCAATAAAACAATGTATGAATATTACCGACCCTCAGTAAAACGTTGTCCATTAAGCTTTGCTCTATAATATCTGTCTTAGTCTTAATTAAAATTGCTACAGTGATACTATGAAATTTTCGATTCTTTCCACAACTAAAATTTTCAGGCAAATGACCAACGCAGATACGCCAGGGACATATGGTTTATATTTTCCAATTGCACGGTATATTGCTTGAAATATATACGATATACTGTCTCAAACCAAATTATATTGCATGAAACAAGTTATATATATATATATATATATATATATATATATATATATATATATATATATATATATATATATATATATATATATATATATATATATATATATATATATATATATATATATATTGCTTGAGATGTATGACACGTTTGCTCACCGTCCTGGTCGGTGGTACAGAGGAGAGCGTGTGCGGGCGCGCCCTCGCCTGCACGGGTGGCAGCTGCTACAGTGATGCTGTAGTTGGTCCATGGTGACAATCCTGCCAGTGTGGCCCTTTGTGTTTCTGACACCACGCTGCCTGAGCCTCCACCCTCTGTAACACATGACACATGATACTTGACATCTGTGTGAGCCTTCACTCTCTGTAACACATGACACATGATACTTGACATCTGTGTGAGCCTTCACTCTCTGTAACACATGACACCTGATACTTGACATCTGTGTGAGCCTTCACTCTCTGTAACACATGACACCTGATACTTGACATCTGTGTGAGCCTCCACCCTCTGTTACACATGGCACCTGATACTTGACATCTGTGTGAGCCTTAGCTCTCTGTTACACATGGCACCTGATACTTGACATCTCTGTGAGTCTCCACCCTCTGTAATGCATGACACCTGATATTCGACATTTGTGTGAGCCTCCACCCTCTGTAACACATGACACCTGATACTTGACATCTGTGTGAGCCCCAACCCTCTGTAATACATGACACCTGATACTTGACATTTGTGTGAGCCTCCACCCTCTGTAATACATGACACCCAATACTTGACATTTGTGTGAGCCTCCACCCTCTGTAATACATGGCACCTGATGCTTGACATTTGTGTGAGTCTCCACCCTCTGTAATACATGACACCTGATGACATTTGTGTGAGTCTCCACCCTCTGTAATACATGACACCTGATGACATTTGTGTGAGTCTTCACCCTCTGTAATGCATGACACCTGATGACATTTGTGTGAGTCTCCACCCTCTGTAATACATGACACCTGATGACATTTGTGTGAGTCTCCACCCTCTGTAATACATGACACCTGATGACATTTGTGTGAGTCTTCACCCTCTGTAATGCATGACACCCGATGAATGGACCGAAACAGAAAGGCTGGAGAATAGTATACGAAGAGAAACAGCATTACAAACAAATGATGAGAGCTAAAGAAACGGGCAACGGAGGAGAAGTCAGACTTCATAACCTAACCTAAAATTACTCAGGGATAATAATATATGCGGTAATCCCAGAGGGATATAACATACTAAGGAGAGAGAGAAAAAGAAATGGACGGACATAGAATTTCTAGAATTTGGAGTAACCAGGAAACCTCATTGTTATTGAGAATCATGCGTACATTATAAGATGTACAGTCATTGTGCAGGAAGTGAACATACGTTGGGGACAGTACACTCACCGTGTTGCGAAATACTCTCACCCTGATTGAAAGGACATTCATTGTGAAGGGAAAGACACTCACCTTGGGGGGAAAGACACTCGCTGTAGAGGAAAGTATACTCACCACTTGGGAAAGTACACTCACTGGGAGAGGGAAGTACCTTCACTTTGTGTGGAAGTACATTCACTTGGAGAGGGTAAGTACGTTCAATTGTGTGGAAGTACACTCACCATGGAGAAAAGCAATTTCACCATAGAGGGAAGTATACACACCACTGGCGAAGTACACTCATTGCTGGTGAAGTACATTCACCACTATTGAAATACACTCACCACTGGTGATATACACTCATCACTGGTGAAGTACACTCAACACTGGTGAAGTGCACTCATCATTAGTGAGGTACACTCAACACTGGTGAAGTACACTCATCACTGGTGAAGTACACTCATCACTGGTGAGGTACACTCATCACTGGTGAGATACACTCATCACTGGTGAAGTACACTCAT
The DNA here is from genome assembly GCF_038502225.1 of Cherax quadricarinatus. Taxonomy (NCBI): domain Eukaryota; kingdom Metazoa; phylum Arthropoda; class Malacostraca; order Decapoda; family Parastacidae; genus Cherax; species Cherax quadricarinatus. The sequence goes on along the minus strand of NC_091294.1, from coordinate 28,914,828 downwards.
CACTGGTGAAGTACACTCATCACTGGTGAAGTACACTCATCACTGGTGAAGTACACTCATCACTGGTGAAGTACACTCATCACTGGGTGAGGTACACTCAACACTGGTGAAGTACACTCATCACTGGTGAAGTACACTCATCACTGGTGAAGTACACTCATCACTGGTGAGATACACTCATCACTGGTGAAGTACACTCATCACTGGTGAAGTACAGTCATCACTGGTGAAGTACACTCATCACTGGTGAAGCACACTCATCAATGGTGAAGTACACTCATCACTGGTACACTCATCACTGAAGTTCACACATCACTGGTGAAGTACACTCATCACTGGTACACTCATCACTGAAGTTCACACATCACTGGTGAAGTACAGTCATCACTGGTGAAGTACACTCATCACTGGTGAAGTACACTCACCACTGTTCAAGTACACTTACCACTGGTGAAGTACACCCATCATTGGTGTAGTACACTCATCACTGGTGAAGTACACTCATCACCGATGAAGTACACTTATCAATGGTGAAGTACACTCATCACTGGTGAAGTACACTCATCACTGGTGAAGTACACTCATCACTGGTGAAGTACACTCATCACTGGTGAAGTACACTCATCACTGGTGTATTACACTCATCACTGGTAAAATACACTCACCACTGTTAAAGTACACTCATCACTGGTAAAATACACTCACCACTGTTAAAGTACACTCATCACTGGTGAAGTACACTTATCAATGGTGAAGTACACTCATCACCGATGAAGTACACTCATCAATGGTGAAGTATACTCATCACTGTTGTAGTACACTCATCACTGGTACAGTACACTCGTCACTGGTGTAGTACACTCATCGCTCGTGAAGTACACTCATCACTGGTGTAGTACACTTATTACTGGCAAAGTACACTCATCACTGGTGTAGTACACTTATTACTGGCAAAGTACACTCGTCACTGGTGTAGTACACTCACCGCTGGTGAAGTACGCTCATCACTGTTGTATTACACTCATCGCTGGTGAAGTACACTCATCATTCATAAAGTACACTCATCACTGGTACAATACACTCATCACTGGTGTAGTAAACTCATCAATGATGAAGTACACTCATCACTGTTGAAGTACACTCATCATTCATAAAGTACACTCATCACTAGTGAAGTACACACATCAGTGGTGAAGTACACTCATCACTGTTGTATTGCACTCATCACTGGTACAGCACGCTCATCACTGGTGTAGTACACTCATCACTGGTGAAGTACACTCATCACTGGTGAAGTACACTCATCACTGGTGAAGTACACTCATCACTGGTGAAGTACACTCATCACTGGTGAAGTACACTCATCACTGGTGAAGTACACTCATCACTGGTGTAGTACACTCATCACTGGTGAAGTACACTCATCACTGGTGTAGTACACTCATCACTGGTGAAGTACACTCATCACTGGTGAAGTACACTCATCACTGGTGAAGTACACTCATCACTGGTGAAGTACACTCATCACTGGTGAAGTACACTCATCACTGGTGTAGTACACTCATCACTGGTGTAGTACACTCATCACTGGTGTAGTACACTCATCAATGGTGAAGTACACTCATCACTGGTGAAGTACACTCATCACTGGTGAAGTACACTCATCACTGGTGTAGTACACTCATCACTGGTGTAGTACACTCATCAATGGTGAAGTACACTCATCACTGGTGAAGTACACTCATCACTGGTGAAGTACACTCATCACTGGTGAAGTACACTCATCACTGGTAAAGTACACTCATCACTGGTGTAGTACACTTACCACTGGCAAAGTACACTCATCACTGGTGAACTACACTTACCACTGGTAAAGTACACTCAACACTGGTAAAGTACACTTATCACTGGTAAAATGCCCTCATCACAGGTGAAGTACACTCATCACTGGTAAAGTACACTCATCACTGGTGAAGTACACTCAACATTGGTAAAGCACAATCACTGGTACACTCATCACTGATACTCTCATCACTGGTACACTCATCACTGGTACACTCATCACTGGTACTCTCATCACTGGTACACTCATCACTGGTACACTCATCACTGGTACACTCATCACTGGTACACTCATCACTGGTACACTCATCACTGGTACACTCATCACTGGTACACTCATCACTGATACTCTCATCACTGGTACACTCATCACTGGTACACTCATCACTGGTACACTCATCACTGGTACACTCATCACTGATACTCTCATCACTGGTACTCTCATCACTGGTACACTCATCACTGATACTCTCATCACTGGTATACTCAACACTGGTACTCTCATCACTGGTACTCTCATCACTGGTACTCTCATCACTGGTACACTCATCACTGATACTCTCATCACTGGTATACTCAACACTGGTACTCTCATCACTGGTACTCTCATCACTGGTATACTCAACACTGGTACACTCATCACTGGTACTCTCATCACTGGTACTCTCATCACTGGTATACTCAACACTGGTACTCTCATCACTGGTACTCTCATCACTGGTATACTCAACACTGGTACACTCATCACTGGTACTCTCATCACTGGTACACTCATCACTGATACTCTCATCACTGGTATACTCAACACTGGTACTCTCATCACTGGTACTCTCATCACTGGTATACTCAACACTGGTACACTCATCACTGGTACTCTCATCACTGGTACTCTCATCACTGGTATACTCAACACTGGTACTCTCATCACTGGTACTCTCATCACTGGTATACTCAACACTGGTACTCTCATCACTGGTACTCTCATCACTGGTATACTCAACACTGGTACACTCATCACTGGTACTCTCATCACTGGTACTCTCATCACTGGTATACTCAACACTGGTACTCTCATCACTGGTACTCTCATCACTGGTATACTCAACACTGGTACACTCATCACTGGTACTCTCATCACTGGTACTCTCATCACTGGTATACTCATCACTGGTACACTCATCACTGATACTCTCATCACTGGTACACTCATCACTGGTACTCTCATCACTGGTACTCTCATCACTGGTATACTCAACACTGGTACTCTCATCACTGATACTCTCATCACTGGTACACTCATCACTGGTACACTCATCACTGGTACACTAATCACTGGTACACTCATCACTGATACTCTCATCACTGGTACTCTCATCACTGGTATACTCATCACTGGTACACTCATCACTGATACTCTCATCACTGGTACACTCATCACTGATACTCTCATCACTGGTACACTCATCACTGGTACTCTCATCACTGGTACACTCATCACTGGTACACTCATCACTGGTACACTCATCACTGGTACACTCATCACTGGTACACTCATCACTGATACTCTCATCACTGGTACACTCATCACTGATACTCTCATCACTGATACTCTCATCACTGATACTCTCATCACTGGTACACTCATCACTGGTACACTCATCACTGGTACACTCATCACTGGTACACTCATCACTGGTACACTCATCACTGGTACTCTCATCACTGGTACTCTCATCACTGGTATACTCAACACTGGTACACTCATCACTGGTACTCTCATCACTGGTACTCTCATCACTGGTACTCTCATCACTGGTACACTCATCACTGGTACTCTCATCACTGGTACTCTCATCACTGGTATACTCAACACTGGTACACTCATCACTGGTACTCTCATCACTGGTATACTCGTCACTGATACTCTCATCACTGGTACTCTCATCACTGGTACTCTCATCACTGGTACTCTCATCACTGGTATACTCAACACTGGTACACTCATCACTGGTACTCTCATCACTGGTACTCTCATCACTGGTACTCTCATCACTGGTATACTCAACACTGGTACACTCATCACTGGTACACTCATCACTGGTACTCTCATCACTGGTACTCTCATCACTGGTATACTCAACACTGGTACACTCATCACTGGTACACTCATCACTGGTACTCTCATCACTGGTACTCTCATCACTGGTATACTCAACACTGGTACACTCATCACTGGTACTCTCATCACTGGTACTCTCATCACTGGTACTCTCATCACTGGTATACTCAACACTGGTACACTCATCACTGGTACACTCATCACTGGTACTCTCATCACTGGTACTCTCATCACTGGTATACTCGTCACTGATACTCTCATCACTGATACTCTCATCACTGGTACTCTCATCACTGGTACTCTCATCACTGGTATACTCAACACTGGTACTCTCATCACTGGTACTCTCATCACTGGTATACTCAACACTGGTACTCTCATCACTGGTACTCTCATCACTGGTATACTCAACACTGGTACTCTCATCACTGGTACTCTCATCACTGGTACTCTCATCACTGGTATACTCAACACTGGTACACTCATCACTGGTACACTCATCACTGATACTCTCATCACTGGTACTCTCATCACTTGTATACTCATCACTGGTACACTCATCACTGGTACACTCATCACTGGTATACTCATTACTGATACTCTCATCACTGGTACTCTCATCACTGGTGTGATGAGTGGGAGAGTAGATTCACCGTGTGTGGGGAAGCAGACTCACCGTGTGGGGGAAGTAGACTCACCGTGTGGGGGAAGTAAACTCACTATGTGGGGGACTAGATTCATCGTGTGTGGGGAAAGTAGACTCACCGTGTGGGAAAAGTAGACTCACCGTGTGGGAAAAGTATACTCACCGTGTGAGGGGAAGTAGACTCACCGTGTGGGGGAAGTAGACTCACCGTGTGGGGGAAGTAGACTCACCATGTGGAGGAAGCAGACTCACTGTGTGAGGGGGGGAAGTAGACTCACTGTGTGGGGAAAGTAGACTCACCGTGTGAGGAGGAAGTAGACTCACCCTGTAGAGGGAGTAAACTCACCGTGTGGTGAAGATTGGGAGTAATAAACACGGTAGTTGACGATGACACCGTTCCTGTGACGAGGTGGTGGCGGCGCCCACGTCACCACAACACTAGATGACGTCACACTCTCACAAGTCACGTGACCAGGTGGGGAACTCGGCTCTGTCCGTGCAAGAAGGACGTATAAGTAACCACTGAGGCGCAAGTGGTAGGACATTATTACCATAAGATTCATCACTGTCACCACTACCATCACTACTACCACCACAATCACCACCACCACAACCACTATCACTTACCACTACTATCACCATCACTGCTACACAACCATCATCACTACCATCACCGCCACAATCACCACAACCACTGTTATTATCATTACAATCACCACTACACTCACCATCACTACACTCACCATCACTACTCACCATCACTACCACCACCACCACCAGTATTACCACTCCCACCACCACAATCACTACCACTACTGCTGCCACAGCAACCATCACTGTCATCACAACCACCACCACTGCACCCAACGCTCACTACCACTATGACCATCCATACTATTCCTACCCCCACTACGCCCACAAGCACGCCCACTCACTGTCCTCCAGGGTGGTGGCGAGGGCGGGCGGGGAGGCTGGACCGGCGCCCTTGGAGTTGAAGGCTTGCAGTACCACGGCGTAGCGGGCGTGTGGGCGTAGACCTCCCAGGGTGGCACTCGTCACACCCACACCATCCACGCCCACCGTCGTGAAGTTGTACGCCCCACCCTCACCCTCGCTGCCGGGGAGAGATGTCACCTCATGCATGTTACATTCACATGGGAGTACATGAGAGTACAGGAAAATATACGGAAGCATTTGATAAATATATGGGAGCATATAAGATTATATGGGAGCTTATAGGAGAGAGAGAGAGAGAGAGAGAGAGAGAGAGAGAGAGAGAGAGAGAGAGAGAGAGAGAGAGAGAGAGAGAGAGAGAACTGTCTTTCACTTTGTCAACGAGAGACAGAATACATCTTCAAGCAACAATAGACTGCGGAAGAACTACTTAATTACCGTGGGAGTGGCCCACATGTCCTTAAGAGGAGGTTAACTGCCAGTTAAGAGGAGGTTAACTACCAGTTAAGAGGAGGTTAACTACCAGTTAAGAGGAGGTTAACTACCAGTTAAGAGGTTAACTACCAGTTAAGAGGAGGTTAACTACCAGTTAAGAGGAGGTTAACTACCAGTTAAGAGGAGGTTAACTACCAGTTAAGAGGTTAACTACCAGTTAAGAGGAGGTTAACTACCAGTTAAGAGTAGGTTAACTACCAGGTTAGGAGGAGGTTAACTACCAGTTAAGAGATTAACTACCAGTTAAGAGGTTAACTACCAATTAAGAGGAGGTTAACTACCAGTTAAGAGGAGGTTAACTACCAGTTAAAAGGAGGTTAACTTCCAGTTAAGGGGAGGTTAACTACCAGTTAAGAGGAGGTTAACTACCAGTAATTACCGTGGGAAAAACTCATTTCTCCTTAAGAGGAGGTTAATTAACTGTGATTACCGTGGGACTCACCTGGCGTCCTTGAAGCCGAGGTAATAGCCGAGGACGTCACCGTGGGTGAGGTTGTGTGGTGGTGGGTCCCAGGACACCTGTAGCGCCGTCGAGGACACCGGCAACACCTGTCATGGGTTGTAGTAACACTGTTATACAACCTCACGATACTTGTCATACACCCACTCAGCGCCTGATATAAACCCACAAAGCATCTGCTACACACCATGCATCACCTGTTATACGCCCACACACCTGTTGTACACCAGCACATCACTAGCAAAAATGTTCAGACCTGGAAAATATTAAACTAAAAGATTTAACTAACAAGCTTTTTTTTCCCCCTTGCTTTCAAGAGTGATTTTGAGTTATGACAAATTGGTAAACATCACTTAGATAATGAAAAGCAAAGGTCTCACAGTCATGCGTTTCATGAAGCATTTGACAGATTAATGAGTTGAATGATATGTGGCTAATGTTGCAAATGTCTGGAATCGTCCTTAAGATGACCGAAGCTCTGAATAATTCTTTATAAGTTGAATCCGGCTCATGTAGAAGAGGTAAAATGTCCCAGCTACACAGTCTATAGGCAGACATGTGATATCGTTGTTGTTGTACAATGTATTTATGACTTATAAAATGGAATCTATCAACGTTGCTGTTGGCAGATGACACAGTGCTATTGAGAGAGAAAAGAAGCTACAAAGTTTGGTCGCGGAGTTACAAAAATTGTAGAAAAGAAGGAAGCTGAAAGTGAATAAAAAATATACTAAGGTGATGGAAATTTGCAAAATGGTCAGATTAGAGGGAATGAACATCGAGGGAGTAAACGCAGTTAGCTGCTTAATGAATCAGAGAAAGTTTGATAATGGTTGCAAAAGAGAAAAAGTTATAGAGTTGCGCCAACACTTTTGCATATGCAGTGTCATGTCTGATATTAATGTGTGATGTTTTATACATAAAACAAAAGAAATAAAAAAACAGAAGTTGTATGAAAGCTGTAATTTAAGAAGCAGAAGAAAAAGTTAAGAATTGCTCAAATAGAAACGATGGAACAAGATACGTTGACCAAGAGGGTGCATAAATTTTGAATAGATGGAAGGAAGTAGACAGGAAGGGTTGGAGAGAGGATGTGAAGGAGAGTAGAAGTAGAGGAGATGCATCCAGCAGGTACGTGTGAGTATTGTAGATCGGAATATGCGGATTAATTCTGGTGGGGAGGGAAGAGGAAGTGGGGATTTGATGAACTATTGGAGTTTGGAGAAGAAAACAGCTAGGAAGGATTCAGGAAAAAATGCCTAGCCGGACTTGGAGTTGTCAGGTGGGAAGTAGTGCCTGTATTTTGATAGTGAAGGGAGGGGGGTGTAGGAAGTTGCTACTCAAGGGTTCACCATTAATACAAGATGTTAGGCCTCCTTGATACTTATTATTATTATTATTATTATTATTATTATTATTATTAATATTATTATTATTATTATTATTATTATTCCTCAAAAAACACTAAACCTGTGTGGTGTTCAATGTTAAGGAAGAATTTGTTGTTAGAAGCAACTCCGTGTCGTGGAAAAACAACTAGTTAGGGGAGAGGGAAGGAAGGTGGAGGTATGCTAATATTAACACTCTGGGGGGGGGGTGCTGGGGTATGCTAACATTAATACTTGGGGTGGTGGTGACCACTGAGGTATATTAAATACATTAACACTTCCTGAGGGGGGTTGCTGGGGTACACTAACATTAACACTCTGGGGGGCGGCTGCTGGGGGTTCCTCCTGGGTAGTCACACGCAGGGGAGGTGAAGGCTGGCTTCTCCCTACACGATTCTCAGCCACCAGCGTCAGCGTGTAGGTGGTGGCTGGCAGCAGCCCCTCCAGCCTCACCTTCTGCTGCTCCCCCTCCACCGTCACTTCACGAGCACCACCTGCACCAGGAAAGAAGGAAGAGAGGGGTTAGTAATGGGTGGTGTAATGTTAGCTCACAAACTGAGTGTCCGTGGTTCGATCACCGGCACGAGTGGAAACGTTGAACATGTTTCCTTAAACCAGCTGCACCAGTTCACTTAACAGTATGTAGGTACCTGAGTGTTAGTCGGCTGTTGTGGATAGCATCTCAGGGGTGGTAGTATGAGCCAAGGTACGATAACAGCTCTTAGCCTGTAAAAAATATTTGTAAACAAAGTCGCTCTATATGGAGATTTATCAAGTCTTGATTAGATAAAGCTCTACTCAGAGCGAAACCTTGTCGTAATATAAATTTCTTTTTTTTCTATGTGTCATTACATTAAGCAAGTGGGAGTTATGACTGACTTATATAATCAGACGCCAACACAAAGGGAAGCATCAAGCACACAAACATTATGGGTCAACCTCAATTACAAATGAATGAAACTCAGGAACAAAGAGAACACGAAAATGTACAGAGTGAGACAACTGAAAGAGAAGTGAGAAATAAACAGAACAAGAAATAATTTCATTTAAAATATAAAACCACATAATATTCAAAGGTAAAACTGAAGATGCCCCACAGTCATTACCTACGAAAAATTACAGTGCAATGACAGATGTTGAAGCTTATAAAATGGGAACTTCATAATGAATTTGTTAAGTATGAGAAGCCTTATATATTTTATAGAATCTTTATCAATAACAAGAGTAAATAACAAAAAGGCACAATACCGTGACTGGAACAATACATGTGTCTTAATTTCATCCTGTCGGTATTATATACAATTCTTGTACTACTACTACTACTACTACTACTACTACTACTACCACCTCTTCCTGCCTATATATAGCCGTCCTGCTCCACCTCTGTTAGTGTGACTTTGTCAATGGTCCAAGTCGGACCGAAACGTCGTCGTAAGCTTCTCTCTTTTATGTGCGGGTTATTTGTGTACAAGAGTAAAGATTAGCCCCACCGAATTGACTTTATCATTGAAATGTAATATGAAAGTGTTCAGCACAGTCAAAACTATAAGACGTGCGACATTATGCTTCCTTGAGCATCACAACCAGCAACAGAATCTCTGAATACGAGAACTATCAGGGAAGACAGTTTAATAGTATACCCACCAGGAACCTGTAGGGCATCGAAGGTGACGAGATAGGCTGTGATGGGAGCGTTGGAGTCCTGTGGGCTGGTCCAGGTGAGTGTGAGGTGACGTGACCCTTCTTCTGCCACCGTCACCCCCGAGGGTGGGTCGGGCACGTCTGGTAAAAGAACACAGGAGAAAAAATAAACCTAATCAGGTAGAAGATCTTTAAAACTGATACGTCTAATAGAAATGTTTCTCGTAATGCAAAATTCGCTTGACTTTAGGTAATGTTAATATGTCTTGTTCCACAAGACTTAAGGCATCTACAGTGTTCCTTGAGTTTCGTCTGTAAAATTAACTCAAAAGTTGTTAATTCTCAACAGGTTACACTTGTTAAACAAGTTTCACTTGTTGAGAAGTAACTACACGGTCAGTAGCTTTAGAAAATAAGGCATCACACTACTGTAACAAGCACAATAATTACCATAGCTACTGTACCATGCACAATAATTACCATAGCTA
>NC_091294.1:28854795-28899795 GCF_038502225.1 Cherax quadricarinatus | reverse complement strand
AACATCTTGATGACTGTGTCAGTGTTTATGAACATCTTGATGACTGTGTCAGTGTTTATGAACATCTTGATGACTGTGTCAGTATTTATGAACATCTTGATGACTGTGTCAGTGTTTATGAACATCTTGATGACTGTGTCAGTATTTATGAACATCTTGATGACTGTGTCAGTGTTTATGAACATCTTGATGACTGTGTCAGTATTTATGAACATCTTGATGACTGTGTCAGTGTTTATGAACATCTTGATGACTGTGTCAGTATTTATGAACATCTTGATGACTGTGTCAGTGTTTATGAACATCTTGATGACTGTGTCAGTGTTTATGAACATCTTGATGACTGTGTCAGTGTTTATGAACATATTGATGACTGTGTCAGTGTTTATGAACATCTTGATGACTGTGTCAGTGTTTATGAACATCTTGATGACTGTGTCAGTATTTATGAACATCTTGATGACTGTGTCAGTGTTTATGAAAATCTTGATGACTGTGTCAGTGTTTATAAACATCTTGATGACTGTGTCAGTGTTTATGTGCTCAGGGTCACTCATTAAGAATTGTGTTTATGTGCCAGAGCACGTGGTTGTCTTTGCTGTAAGAATGTGACTGCTGTGCTGCTACTGCCACTAATATTGTTGCTCTGGTTGACGCTCATACAGCTACTTCTGCTGCTGTTACTGCAAGTGTTTCTGCTGTTGATACTGCTGGTGCTTCTCCTGCTAGTTCTTTGCCTGCTTCTGCTTCTACTTCTGTTGCAACTGCACCAACTACTGGTTTTGTGGCACCTCTTCCTGTTGTTAATACGTTTACCCGTCATTAAGCTCTCGTCTGTGACGTTTTAGGATTAAATATCTTACCGAGAATCCAGCCTCCGCGTTTTCACATACACTCACACAAAAAAGGAATTTTTCCCACTTGTTGCTATCTGTGACGCTGTGTGCTCTCCGAATACAGACTCGAATTCAGCTCATGGCCCTCCCTCCAAGCCCTCCCTCCAAGCCCTCCCTCCAAGCCCTCCCTCCAAGCCCTCCCTCCAAGCCCTCAGTTTGTTGGCTGTGGTTTTTTTTTTTCATATTTCGTCTCCAGTAACTAACTTCTTATTTTTGTAATGTAGTGTTGCTTTGTCCTCAATGCGTGTTTAGCTTCCATTACATAAGAACATAAGAAAGAACACTGCAGCAGGTCTACTGGCCCATGCGAGGAAGTCCATGTCACCCCCGGCTTAGACCAATGACCCACCTAGTAGCACAAGCTAGTCAGTCAACTAATACTTGCTGATATGTATGGGTATCGTCCACGTTGTTATTTGATCTCTCGAGGACATTGCTTCCATCAGTAACATGAGGCTCAGCACTATTAAACTCTTGTCGTGGGTTAAGTTCTCTAACCTCCGGACCAGTGGTATGGTTTCGGTTCAACATACTAGAGCTTTCTTCTAAGTTTAACTAGGCATGGACCACAGGGTAGTGGAGCACCACTGGCGTGTGTGTGTGTGTGTGTGTGTGTGTGTGTGTGTGTGTGTGTGTGTAATCACCTAGTTGTATTCACCTACTTGTGGTTGCAGGGGTCGATTCACAACTCCTGTCACCGCCGCTTCACTGGCCGCTACTGGGTCGCTCTTCCCGCTCCATGAGCTTTATCATACCTCTTTTTAAAGCTATGTATGGATCCTGCCTCCACTACATCGCTTCCAAAACTATTCCACTTCCTGACTACTCTGTGACTGAAGAAATGCTTCCTAACATCCCTGTGATTCATCTGAGTCATCAGCTTCCAACTGTGTCCTCTTGTTGCCGTGTCCCGTCTGTGTGTACTCACCTATTTGTACTCGCCTGTTTGTGGTTGCAGGGGTCGAGTCTTAGCTCCTGGCCCCGCCTCTTCACCTGTTGCTACTGGGTTCTCTCTCTCCCTACTACATGAGCTTTATCAAACCTCGTCTTAAAACTATGTATGGTTCCCGCCTCCACTACGTCACTTTCTAGGCTATTCCACTGTCTGACAACTCTGTGACTGAAGAAATACTTCCTAACATCCCTTTGACTCATCTGAGTCTTCAACTTCCAACTGTGACCTCTTGTGTCTGTGTCCCCTCCCTGGAACATCCTGTCTTTGTCCACCTTGTATATTCCGTGCAGTATTTAATATATCGTTATCATGTCTCCCCTGACCCTCCTGTCCTCCAGTGTCGTCAGGCCGATTTCCCTTAACCTTTCTTCATAGGACATTCCCCTTAGCTAGGAAACTAACCTTGTCGCAAACCTTTGTACTTTCTCTAATTTCTTGACGTGCTTGATCAAGTGCGGGTTCCAGACAGGTGCTGCATACTCCAGTATGGGCCTGACGTACACGGTGTACAGTGTCTTGAACGATTCCTTGCTAAGGTATGGGAACGCTGTTCTCAGGTTTGCCAGGCGCCCATATGCTGCAGCAGTTATCTGGTTGATGTGTGCTTCCGGAGACATGCTTGGGGTATGTGTGTGTGTGTGTGTGTGTGTGTGTGTGTGTGTGTGTGTGTGTGTGTGTGGGTGTGCGCGCGCTTTCCTCTCTATATGTATACAAGCGCAAATATAATTTCCTCCGAGTGCTGGACAAACTTGCTCATGTATTGCTGCTCATCTAAATGTTCATTTAAATTGAGGAAACGTAATGAATAATATTAGCATACATTAAGACACGAGATTAAAACCCGCGTCCCGTGTCGTCCCTCCTTGCTGGTCTGCCGGAGTGTGTGTGTGTGGTGTGTCCGGGCCAGGACCAGAGCAGCTGGACCTGGACCAGACCAGCTGGACTAAGACCAGAGCAGCTGAGCCAGGACCAGAGCAGCTGGGATAGGACCAGATCAGCTGGGCCAGGACCAGACCAGCTGGACTAAGACCAGAGCAGCTGGGCCAGGACCAGACCAGCTGGACTAAGAATAGAGCAGCTGGGCCAGGACCAGACCAGTTGGACCAGGACCATATTTGTGGTGGTTAGGTCTTTCTCGTTTCCCTCTCGACACTTTCTAATTTCATTCTCGAGGCTTCCTGGTCTCGGTCTTGAGGCTTCCCGGTCTCATCCCTGAGGCTTCCTGATCTTGTTCTAAAGACTTCCTGGTTTCGTCTTTGAAGATTCCAGGTCTCGTTCTTGAGGCTTCCTAATCTAGTCCCTGAGGCTTCCTGATCTCGTCTTTAAATCTCCACTGTCTCGTCCTTCAGGCTTTTTGATTTCGTATTTGAGGTTTCCTGAACTCTTTCTTAAAGCTTCCTTATCTTGTCCAGGGGGGCTTCTTGGTCTCGTCCTTGGTGCTTCCTGGTCTCGTGCTTGGGGCTTCTTTATGTCGTCCCTGGAGGATTTCTGGTCTCATCCTTGAGGCTTTTTAATATCGTCCTTGAGGCTTCTTGGTTTCATCTTTGAGGCTTCTAAGTTTCGTTTTCGAGGTTTCCTGGTACCTTACCCTGAGGCTTCCTGGTATCATCCTGGTCTCGTCCTTGAGGATTCCTGATCGCACTCTCGAGGCTTCCTAATCTTGAATCTTGTTCTCTCTTTTTTTTTTTTTTTTTTTTTTTTTTTTACACAGGGTTTGACAAGGTTAAGGATCCCTAGCTTTATTGACAGCTATATTACAGGTTAAGGATTCCTAACTTTATTGGCAAGCTAAGAGCTGTTACCTACATCAGCTCATTTGAAAGCATTTTTATTGTTATGAGACATACAAGTACGGGACAGGATGAAGTTGGAGCCATCTGTGGGCCAGCATTTTCATTTGATCATTTGATCTCTCTCTCTCTGTCTCTCTGTCTCTCTCTCTGTCTCTCTCTCTCTCTCTCTCTCTCTCTCTCTCTCTCTCTCTCTCTCTCTCTCTCTCTCTCTCTCTCTCTAATTACATCTAGCCTAACAGAGTCTTAACGAAAGGCCTGTCTGTGTACGACGATATTCCGCTCATTAGAGATATATAATAAACTAATTATAACATCGCTGGGGTCAATTATACACGCGGAAACGCGATTATGAATCCAATATTCCTCTTAATTGTGCGGATAATTCCCAGGGATTTGCAGCGCAGGTGTTGGCATCGTGAAGCGCCAAGAGTGACAACACTCCAGAGTGTGTGTGTGTAAAATATAGGTGAAGGACCAAGACCTCTTCAAGATGTCAGAATCTGAAGAAGAAAAATTCAGTCTTCTGAAAAAAAATCACGGAACATCTTTATAGCAAAGAACTGACGTTACCTTTCATTTAATAATAATAATAATAATAATAATAATAATAATAATAATAATAATAATAATAATAATAATAATAATAATAATATTATTATTATTATTATTATTATTATTATTAGCAAAATAATAATAAGAATATTGAATAGCCTCGTTAGGGCTAAAATACATAAAAGAAAACGTGAGTGATAACTCATAGAAAATGGTGCAGATCTCGCCTCGTGAGCGAAAACTAAAGGAAAATGAACTTAGCTAGAAGAATAAGTATACACACTTACACTAAATCTATAGGGAAAGGAAGGCGGGGTAGGGGTCGTCCTCGAAAGGGTTGGAGAGAGGGGGTAAAGGAGGTTTTGTGGGCAAGGGGCTTGGACTTCCAGCAAGCGTGCGTGAGCGTGTTAGATAGGAGTGAATGGAGACGAATGGTACTTGGGACCTGACGATCTGTTGGAGTGTGAGCAGGGTAATATTTAGTGAAGGGATTCAGGGAAACCGGTTATTTTCATATAGTCGGACTTGAGTCCTGGAAATGGGAAGTACAATGCCTGCACTTTAAAGGAGGGGTTTGGGATATTGGCAGTTTGGAGGGATATGTTGTGTATCTTTATACGTATATGCTTCTAAACTGTTGTATTCTGAGCACCTCTGCAAAAACAGTGATAATGTGCGAGTGTGGTGAAATTGTTGAATGATGAAAGTATTTTCTTTTTGGGGATTTTCTTTCTTTTTTGGGTCACCCTGCCTCGGTGGGAGACGGCCGACTTGTTGAAAAAAAAAAAAAAAAAAAACTTACACTAATTGTCATACATAGCAGCACATGTGTAGAGAACCTGGGATAGCCCAAAAAAGTCAAAGTGACTTATTTCCATTGGGATTCCTGTGATTATTATTTGTATTGAAAAGTACTAACTTGCCCTTAGAACAGTTACTTGGTATAAGTTAACATTTGGCATAAGTTAACGCTGGTCAACAAGTATGCCCGACATAACACTGATCAACAAGTATGCCTGACATAACACTTGTCAGCAAGTATACTTGACATAACAATGGTCAACAAGTATACCTGACATAACTGGTCAACAAGTATACCTGACATAACACTGGTCAACAAGTATACCTGACGAAACACTAGTTAACAAGTATGCCTGACATAACACTGGTCAACAAGTATGCCTGACATTACACTGTTCAACAAGTATGCCTAACATAACACTGGTCAACAGGTATGCCTGATATAACATTGGTCAACAAGTATGCCTGACATAACACTGGTCAACAAGTATGCATTACATGCTTGTCAAAAAGTATACCTGACATAACACTGGTCAACAACTATGCCTGACATAACACTGGTCAACAAGTATACCTGGCAGAACACTGATCAACAAATATTCCTGACATAACACTGGTCAACAAGTATACCTTACATAATACTGGTCAACAAGTATACCTTACATAACATTGGTCAACAAGTATGCCTGACATAACACTGGTCAACAAGTATGCATTACATACTGGTCAAAAAGTATACCTGACATAACACTGGTCAACAGGTATACCTGACATAATCATACACAATCCAACACACACATTCGTGTTCTTGAAGAACAAACAACTTGCAGCACTTCTTGAGGTTATATTTGGCGACTCATCCAGCCGTTGACCTGACTGAACAGCCCTTGATCTGCCTGGATGAGTCACATGAGCATTGTGGCATGCAAATTATTATTATTATAATCAAGGGGGAAGCGCTAAACCCGGAGGATTATACAGCGCCTGGGGGGGGGGGGATGTGGAAGGCATTCAGGCTTAATTCGGGGAACTGGAGCACAGATCCAATTCCCTAAATCAAGAGCCCCTCACCAACATCAAGGAACCTTCCTTGAGGGGTGTGGCATGCAAAGAGTACGTAACCTTTATTCGGCGCATGTACACACCCTCATTTACAGGCTATCTCCCCCAACCAGCGAACCAGGTTGCTAAGAGTTGATGATGGGGCCCCGTCGTTCAACTAGTGACCAGGTTCTAGCCAATAAGAAGATGGTTTTGGCAATCGCAGAGGTTATGTGGGTACCACTCTCCTGTCTGCCCTTGTCATTCCCATTCTAGAGCTGGTTGAAGCACGGTCTGCTATCTTGTGGCTTCTATTTCTGCCTTGCTTACCGTGGAGTGCACTATACTTATCACTGTACATAGTGTACATATTGCTGTTCTAAATTGGTGAAGGATAATATAAGTCTAAACTTTTTCTGCTGTGTTTATTTTACTCCCTTTACACCCGGGATAACAGGCCATTTGGAATCCTGGGTTGTAATATGGGTAGCCTGTCCGAGAGCTGGAGCTGGACTTAGAGAAACGGTTGAGCTTAGGGTGAAGCTCGTAGAAGGAACATTGTGCAGCTTGCTGTCTGGCATTGCATTAGCTTTGCCTACGCTTTACAAATTTTGCGTGTCAGTTACTGTTATGGTCAGCCTTGCTATTGTGTGATCGTTCAACAGCTCGCTACTAGCTTGTTCGGTGTGCTCGCTTCGCTACGGTCAATCTTCTAGAACAGTGTAGCTGTCTGGCATTGCTTTACAAACTTTGCGTGTCAGTTGTTACTAGCCTGTTCGGTGTGGAGAATATTGCAGTCAGCTTTGCTTGTATGCGTATTCTGCAATCGTACTGTGCATAGCGAATAACTTATGCCACCTAGACGAGTCAGACGTCTGGTGTCGGCATATACTTTGCATAACCTACCTAAATTGTCCCTACAGCGTTGTTGGCAAATTGCTCGTTCCATTGGCATTAAATACAAACGCACTCTCACAGCTGCGCAACTGCGTTCACTGATTGCTGACAAACTTATGGAAGAAGAGATGGCACATCAGACTCCTCCCTCTACGGGAGTTAGGGCAAAAACTACTATGTTCTCGCAAGAGGAAGATTATACACCTACGGAGCAAAATGGTCAGTATAATGCAGCTGGGTTGTCTCAAGGTGAATCAGCGTCGTTGGCACTTGAGCTGGCAAAAATCAATCTTGAGCAAACTAGGGAACAGAGAGCATTCGCAAGGGAAGAATTTGATTGGGAAAGAGAGGAGGCAGTTTTCACATTCTGTAAATGATTTTAGTTTACAAAAAGCAGTACAGCTTGTTCCTCGCTTCAATGAGGCCGAACCAGAACAATTTTTCGAAAGCTTCGAAAATCAGGCCGGAACAGCATTGGGCATCGTTGGTTCATACAGCATTATTGGGTAAGGCACAGGAATTTACGTCAGTATTAAATGACGCTGAATTTTCTGATTATCAAGTAGTGAAGACCACAGTGTTGGGAGCATATACATGCATCCCAGCCAAATACAAAAAGATTTTTAAGCTGGGCAGACGACAGCTTGGTCAGTCCCTAGTGGACTTTGTGAGACAGCAAACCAAAGTTTTTACCAGCTGGTATAAAGCAAGTGGTGTCTCTACCTTTGAGGAGCTGGTACAGCTTATTCTGATTGATAACCTGCTGGAGTCTGTGGGACCAGAGGTTCGAGTCTTTCTGCAGGATCGTGACTTAACCACTGCATTGGAGGCAGCCAGGTTGGCTGATACCTTCGAAACTAACCGTTCCTTGTCCGAGCGGTCCCGTCTCTTTTCAACAGCCTGGCATGAGCAGAGATCGTAAACCTTGGAGAATGAAGTGCCAGCCGGAGGGAGAACGTCTACGTCAGCCAACTAAGTCACCTGGTGAGCCACGCTTCTCAACTTATGGTCCACGTGCTGAGAGGCAAACTACTCATGGTGCATCTCGACAACAGTATCCAGAGACACCAGCCAGAACGACACCATTTGCAACGTCCGCAGGGAGTAAAGGGCAAGCCTGTCGTCTGCTTCCTTTGTAACAAAGTAGGTCATATCCGTCCCAACTGCCCCCACAAACCCCAACCCATTGGGAAAATCTCTAATGTCCCTAGTAACATGTCCCCTAGAGAAGTAGAAAAAGGTATGGCCCCTTATTATTGCAAGAGTCTTATTTCCCTTCAGGAAAACTCAGAAACAACTGAAGTAAAGACCTTTAGAGATACTGGAGCATATTGCTCACTTGCAAGAGAAGGAATATTACCCCTTTCAGAGAACACTTCCTTGAATTCCTCTGTTTTATTAGAAGCATTTGGAGGAGCTATATATTCTGTCCCTTTGCATAAAATTTATGTACAGTGCAAATATTACACTGGGTACTTGACTGTAGGTGTCTCAAAAGGATTCCCCATGAAAGATGCCATGTTATTACTGGGTAATAACATTACTACTATTAGTGCGTGTCCTGAACCTATAATGAGTAATTCTTCTCCGGTGTTGGCCATAACTCGGGCAACATCCCAAGGGTTGTCTGGAGAGAATGTTGACCTATCCTTGGACGACTCCGATCTCGGAATAGCCACGTTGTTTTATGAGGCACACCGGCCGGAGCCTCGTAAATCAAGTGAACAGACCCCGATCAAGCCTTCCTATTCCCAGGTTGCAGGATTGCCAGATGTCTCTGTTTCCATGTCCGAGGGACTGTCCTTCCGGGAGGAACAACGAAAGGACCCTTCTTTAAAATTTGCTTTTCAGGCAGCCATGGATAAATCCTCTTTGGGTCATCCGGTCAAGTATGAAGTTAAAAACAATTATTTGATCTGCACTGAGACTGGTAAGGAGATAGAGGGCCGGCAATTGTTTAACAGGTTAGTGGTTCCAACAAAGTATAGACCTCAAATATTAAATATAGCTCATAATACGTCATTAGGAGGTCACTTAGGAATTACAAAAACCTTGTATAGAATCACAAAAGAATTTTATTGGCCAAAATTAAAGAAAGATGTGAAGAATCATATTAGGTGTTGCCGAGAATGTCAGCAAGTAGGGAAACCTGGACATTCCATTAAACCTGCACCTCTCCAACCTATACCTGCTGATGGAGAACCTTTTGCAGATTTAATTATAGATTGTGTAGGTCCACTACCTAGGTCAAAGTCTGGAAATCAATATTTATTTACGATTATGGATAAAGTAACCAGATATCCTGAAGCAATTCCCATGCGCAGTATTAATACTAAAGCTATTCTCAAAGCTTTAACAAAATTCATTTCTTGTTTTGGCATTCCTAAAACTATTCAAAGTGATCAAGGTACTAACTTTACTGCCAAAGCATTTAGGGAAGTATTAACTAGGTTAGGGATAATCCACAACTTATCCACTGCCTATTATCCTCAGTCCCAAGGCTCCTTGGAAAGATTCCATCAGACGTTAAAAACTATGATGAGAACTTTTTGCATGCACTTTCCTACAGACTGGGATGAATCACTACCTTTGTTGCTGTTCTCAGTACGAGAGACGGTGCAAGAGTCTACAGGGTATAGTCCGTTTGGGCTGATCTTTGGGCACAATGTACGAGGTCCTCTTCGGGTGCTCAAAGAAGGATGGATGGGAGAAGACGTTAGCTCAACACTCTACAACCCGTCTTCAAGGTTGCAGGTGGCACGTCAGTTAGCCAAGGCTAACCTAAAGACAGCTCAAAGTAAGATGAAACAGAAGTATGACAGAAGTGCACAATTCCGCTCCTTCCATCCAGGAGACAAGGTGTTGGTGCAGGAACCTATACCTGGCCACACCTTGAAAGCTAGATTTACGGGACCTATGAAGATTGTAAATAGATTATCTGATGTAAACTATGTGGTAGCTCCCATTGATAAGACCTCAAAAAACTAAAACTTACCACATTAATCAATTAAAATCTTTTCATACACCAGATAAAGTCCCAGTAATGACTCTGTCCTCTAACTTTGAGGACGACTCTGATTCTTTGCACTCTATCTCTGAAATTAATAAACTTTCAAATTCTGTCCTCCTCAAGGATCCTAGCCCTTTAATGGAGGGACTATCTGAAACGCAAGAAACAAATTTAACTGAGCTTCTACAGTCATATCCTAATATTTTTTCGGATGTGCCGAAAAAATGTACGTTAGGTTATCATGATGTAGATGTGGGAAACTCTAAACCAATTAAACTCTCCCCCTACAGAGCTAATCCTGAAAAGCAAAGGCTACTTCAGCAGGAAGTAGAATTTTTGTTAAAGCATGGTTTAGTGGAGGAGTCATCTAGTCCATGGGCTTCACCGTGCATCCTTGTGAAGAAGGCTGATGGGGGGTTTCGTATGTGTACAGACTACCGTAAGGTGAATGAGGTCACAATTACAGATGCTTACCCTCTTCCTCGTCTGGATGACGTAATTGACTTTGTGGGTAAGGCTACTTTTGTGTCCAAGTTAGATCTCCTTAAAGGCTACTATCAGGTACCTTTGACGGATAAGGCGAAGGAAATCTCTGCCTTCGTAATTCCAGGTCATTATCAATACACATTTACCCTCTTCGGAATGAAAAATTCCCCCTCTTCATTCCAGAAACTTATCCATCAGGCTATTAACGGACTTGAAGGCACGACAGCATACCTAGATGATATTGTTGTGGTGTCTGATACTTGGGATCAACACCTACTTAGACTTAAGGCTCTTTTTGAGACCTTTCAAAGTTCCCATTTAACAGTTAATTTATCTAAATCTTCATTTGGCAAGGCCGCTGTCACTTTTCTAGGCCATGAAGTAGGTAGTGGTAAAGTTGCACCTAAACTTGCTAAAGTTCTTGCTATTAAAGATTATCCAGTTCCTCATGATAGGAAATCTCTTCAACGTTTCATAGGCATGATAGGATTTTACAGAAGATTCTGTAAGAATTTCTCAGATATTGTAGCCCCTCTTACCTCTCTTACCAGTCACAAAGTTCCCTTTAATTGGACCTCAGACTGTAACACTGCTTTTAATAAAGCAAAAAGATTATTGTGTACTGCACCCATTCTTTTGTCTCCAGACTTCTCCAAACCTTTTTCATTACAGGTTGATGCTTGTGAGTCTGGGGTTGGGGCAGTACTATTACAAATCGAGAATGAGGAGTTGCAGCCTGTAGCATACTTTTTAGGCAAGTTCCAGCCACATCAGAGGGCTTACTCTACCATTGAAAAAGAAGCCCTCGCGCTGGTACTGGCTTTGGAGCATTTTGATGTTTATGTGGGCCAGACATCGCAGGTGGTCAGTCTACAGTGACCACAATCCTTTAGTATATCTCCAAGCCATGAAGAACCACAACACAAGGCTTATGCGCTGGACGCTAAGATTGCAACAATACTCATTCAGAATTAAATATATTGCCGGCAAAGAAAATGTGTTGGCGGACTCTTTATCTAGAGTCTAATATTTTTATTTATTTAGGTTAGGATGTTATATTATTTGTGGTAACCCCTTTTCACGCTTTTTTTTTTATCCCCTGGTGTGGGGTTTTTTTTTAGTGAGGGGATGCGGGCTACCGTCCGCCTGTATCTTGGACCTATGCTAGCCTGACTGACTGCTGTCTCGCTCTGAGTTTAGGGTTTGGCTTTTTGTCACGAGAAAAGCTGAGCTCTATCTAAGAGTTGGATGGTGGAGAGGAAAGGCGGTCCCATTATTTTGTGCCATGGCGGCACGGTTACCACTGGGAGGTGGCAGCCTAATCCTGAGCCTTCTCGGGGTGGGGGTGTGGCATGCAAAGAGTACGTAACCTTTATTCGGCACATGTACACACCCTCATTTACAGGCTATCTCCCCCAACCAGCGAACCAGGTTGCTAAGAGTTGATGATGGGGCCCCGTCGTTCAACTAGTGACCAGGTTCTAGCCAATAAGAAGATGGTTTTGGCAATCGCAGAGGTTATGTGGGTACCACTCTCCTGTCTGCCCTTGTCATTCCCATTCTAGAGCTGGTTGAAGCACGGTCTGCTATCTTGTGGCTTCTATTTCTGCCTTTCTTACCTTGGAGTGCACTATACTTATCACTGTACATAGTGTACATATTGCTGTTCTAAATTGGTGAAGGATAATATAAGTCTAAACTTTTTCTGCTGTGTTTATTTTGCTCCCTTTACACCCGGGATAACAGGCCATTTGGAATCCTGGGTTGTAATAAGCATCGTTATCAAGATCAGCCAGTTAACCTCGTACACAAACATCATAATTACCATAAACATTGGTCATCAAACTATCACCAACAACAGTCACCACACACTACCGCCAAGGCCGTAACTCACTACTACCAACAAAGGTCATCACACACTACCACCAACAGAGGTCATCACTCACTACCACGAACTACCACCAACAATGGTTAACAGTCACTAACTACCACCAACAAAGGTCATCATTCACTGCCACCAACAAAGGTTATCGCTCACTACCACCAACAAAGGTTGTGGCATGCAAAGAGTACGTAACCTTTATACGGCGCATGCACACACCCTCATTGAAAGGCTATCTCCCCAACCAGCGAACCAGTACTAGAGTCGAACGATGGGGCCCCATCGTTCGACCCTAGTACTGGTCATCACTCGTTAACTACCACCAACAAGGTGTGGTACTCACCTGTCTCCTTGCGCCAAGCGATGGTAGGGTTGGGGAACCCCTTGGCCAGACAGTGTAATGCTACAGTGGCACCCAGAGCCACACTGGTACTGGCTGGCTCCACCACCCAGGCTGGAGGCACTGTAAAGTGGGAAGGGCAGGGAACACCATTGTCAACATGTGTACAATTGTGATAATCTTGAATATATATATATATGTGCAATAAGATCACAGTAAACAGGTGATTTCAGAATATGCAAAACAACCACTCTGAAAGAATAAGAAATTCCAAGCGCTTTCGTGACTACTCACATTATCAATATAGTTTCTTGATAATGTGAGTAGTCACGAAAGCGCTTGGAATTTCTTATTCTTTCAGAGTGGTTGTTTTGCATATATATATATATATATATATATATATATATATATATATATATATATATATATATATATATTCTTTCAACAAACCGGCCGCATCCCACCGAGGCAGGGTGGCCCAAAAAGAAAAACAAAAGTTTCTCTTTTTAACTTTAGCAATGTATACAGGAGAAAGGGTTACTAGCCCCTTGCTCCTGGCATGGTAGTCGCCTCTTACGGCACGCATAGCTTACTGAGGAAGAATTCTGTTCTACTTCCCCATGTATATATATATATATATATATATATATATATATATATATATATATATATATATATATATATATGTATATGTATATATATATATATATATATATATATATATATATATATATATATATATATATATATGCAAGACTAGCCACGGGGGTGGAAATCTTTAGCTCAAGAACTTTCACACTTCACAGTGCGTCATCAGGAGCTGTGCAATGTTGCAAAGGAAGCAACAAAAGAAGTAGAGTAAGCTTTCAGAGTATGGTAGTGAGAATAGTGTGTAGGCCCCAGCCAGACTCTGAGAGGTAAGCGGGATGCCAACCACACACCGATCTTACCCCCACACCCCACCCCATATGGGGTGTGGTTGGCATCCTGCTTGCCTCTCAGAGTTTGGCTGGTGCGTACACACTACCATTCTCACTACCATACTCTGAAAACTTACCATACTTCTCTTGTTGCTGTCTTTGTATCATTACACAACAACTGATGATGCACTGAGAAATGTGAAAGTACTTGAACTAAAGATTTCCACCCCCGTGGCTTGACATGTATTGTTAATATCAACTGTCTGCGATTGTTTTGCATATACATATATGTGTGTGTGTGTGTATAGATTGCTTTAATTGAAGAATAATTTCAGTTATATATTTGATCATGATACTGACGAAACACTTGTAAACAACAGTGACTGAATGAGGTTATTACTTGTTACAATATTATTAGTGTTTAACACGATATTAATTTTACGTCCTTAAATATTCGTGAACTACTGTACAGATAAGTTCACACTACAGTTTTTTCTATATAGTATATGAAAAGTGGGAGAGTTTGGGGTGAAAGTGCCTAGGTGGTGAGGTTGTGGGGGGGGGGTGAGTGTGTATGTGGGGGTGAGTGTGTGTATGTGGGGGGGTGAGTGTGTGTATGTGGGGGGTGAGTGTGTGTATGTGGGGGTGAGTGTGTGTATGTGGGGGTGAGTGTGTGTATGTGGGGGTGAGTGTGTGTATGTGGGGGTGAGTGTGTGTGTATTTGGGGGGGTGAGATTATGTGGATGGTTAGTTATGGGTGGTTGAGGGTGTTAGGATATGTGTACTCACCTATTTGCAGTGTAGGTGTGTATGTGTGTGTTTGTAGGGAGGTTGTGAGGGTGTGTGTATGGGTGATTAGGGTGTGTGTTCGAGGTAATATGGGAAATAATGATGGTGGTAATGATGGGTGATGGTATGTGTGTGTGTGTGTGTGTGTGTGTGTGTGTGTTTGTATATGTGTGTGTTTATGTGTATGGTGAGGGTGTGTGTGGTGATCGCAGATGTGAATGGCGGCAGTGAATGACTCCTGGGGGTAGATAACATGCATCAACATGCTAGGGCCAGTATACAGAGGAGCATCACCCTGGTGTCCACTTTCTGAGTTACAGTGCAGAACTTCTTGCAGCAAGTGTAGTAAACTCACCACATACTGGAACCTCACTGCTTGTCATCACGACTATTATTAAAGTCTCTCATAATAAAACATCAAACAGTGGAAAACTTATTGGATGTCGCATGTTGAAGTAATGATCAAGTAAATAACAAGATCAGTGAATAATAGGAGAAAGAAAGTCGAAGTTGACCAGAGAAATCTTATCCACAAGCAGCGTGACGATGTTCTTCGAATCAGATGATGGATTGCTATACTCTAGTTTTTTTAATAAACATATAAATGTATGTGGATAAATTTAATTTAATGTTATTAAAAATTATATTCAAATATATTTAATAAAATATACAAAGTTAAACTATTCTGTTTTATATAGCACGTTTTCTATCATTTTTACAATATTCACTTGAGAAGTGATTTCGAGACGCTTCTGACCACAGGTGAGAATGAATGAATTTAATCGGAAAAATGACTTTTAACACTTTCCCTGCCTACATTTAATTGCAATTTGTTTTTATCAGATTCTCGAACTTCTCAATGGGTTAGCACGACGGCGGAGAGCATGTGTCCTTTTTTTATGGATATATGAGCGAGTCGGATTAGAACCAATATTCATAGAGGTTGTGGTGGTGGAAAACCTTGGAGAGTTAATATTCGACGTCTGCATGACACACCTTTTACATTAACATTAAGAATGTGAAAATATCATTGGTTCAAGATATCAAAAGGAATTAAACTGGATAAAAGAAGAAGATTAAGTCTAACCTGTCAGCGTTGTGAGTACTTAGTGGAAATATATATTTTGGATATTAATATGATTATATATCATAGATATGTAGTTCTTTCATCAATGGTGTATGGTAAATACTTTGAAATGTATGAGGGAGAAATATTATTTACATGATGTTTAAAAATCTGAAGATGTGGAACGATATAAACACATTTCGTAAATACTTGTTTCTTAATAAGCTTTGCACTGCAACACGAAATATGAGCATGAACCTGAGTGATCCAAGCCACAGAGACGCACCATCATGATTGCACCTCAACATAGGTACAATAATGTTTAAATACTCCTAGTGAGGAGGTGTGTGTGTGTGTGAAAGGCAGTAGATGACTTGTGAAGATGTGTGGGTGTAGGAACTTGTGTCTAAAGAGAAAGTACCAGAGAAGACGTATCACACACTCACTCACACCGTCTGTCTCTAAAAGACCCACGTTGTCTCTGTCTCACACAGACACCCACACTGTCTCTGTCTCCTATGTCACTGTAACTCACCTGCAGGCTTCACCCTTCCCTCCTGGGGCAGAACAATGGAGTTTATCATTTGAAGAGTGTTACATCACCTATAAAGCAGAGACCATTGCTGACTGGCCGACCAGCATCCAACGTTATGTGAGGTTCACGGTGACTGGTAAGATATAGACCAACGACATGGGTTACTCTCACTGATTAGTCGACCAGCAACCAATGAAGCGAGAAACTCCCGGTGATTAGCAAGCGAGACACTAAGTAGAATACACTCTCTGATTAACTTAGCAGTGACTAATGATTAAGAGGACTCCCATTTATTGTCCAAACAGTGACCAAAAACAATGGGAGACTCTCAAAGGCTGTTTATTGTCTAGCCAGTGAGCGGAGGTCCTACGAGTCATGAAGTGCCTCAGGTGACATCACAGCTCTTGGTCTTGTCTCCAACATGACTAGCATCGTCTTGATGTAAAAAAGATCAACACGTTAAGTGTGTGTTGGTCATAATCGGTAGAATATACAGGTCAAAATCATAGTATGTCAAACGACTGGGTGAGTGAGGGCAGAGCGGCGGTGATTGGTAATGGTAGGTCGGGTGAGTGGTGCTGAAGGGATGGTAGTGTCGGAAAGACGATGAGTGGTGCTAGAGGGATGGTGAACTACACAAGCTTTCTGGGAACTTAGGCTCTTCTGATCAACTGCAGATTGATGGTCACCACATGTGGAAATTTATGCTTTGCAGTACCACTCATCGCCTTCCCTCTGGGATGTTGCTGGGTAAGTATGCGTCCACTGAGCTGTGCTAGAGTTTCTCCTGGTCCACCTGCAGGCGAATTACGTCATCTGGTCTCTGTTGACTTCTTTCTTCCCTACAATCTCTCTCTCTCTCACTCTTAGTATGTCAGAGTCGTGCCACAGTGGGCATGAGACCGTGGGCGGCCTACCGCTGACGGTCAGGCGGGCGGTGATGGTGGTGGTGCGGGCGGCGTTGGTGGCGGCACAGGTGTAGTTGCCGGTGTGGGCGGCGGTGGCTCTGTCGATCACCAGGATGGAGGTGAAGGCGTCCAGCTGGGAGGTACGGACGTCCAAATTGGGGTCGAGGGGATGTCCGTCCTTGAGCCAGGCGTGAGCCAGGGGCTGGTCCCCCTCCTGCGCAAGACAGGTAGCCTGGGCACGCATCCCTGCCCGGGTGCCAACCGCGAAGCTGAAGGGGGCCAGGCGGGGCGGCACTGCAACACACACACACACACCACTCACACACACAGAAGGGCAACAACTATCATATATGAATTAAATGGCTGGTACAGCACCACAATGGGTAATTTATGTATTTGGTCCCGGAAAAAGAGGAAAGACAAGGGCCCATTTACTAAGGCAAAAAAAAAGGGGGAAAGAAATAGAGAGATATGAAGATAATCAACTTCTGGGACAAAGGATAACGTGAGACTATGAGGTAGATGAGGGTGAAATGTAGTATGACTCGAATGAGAGTTGAGAGTTGAAGGAAGAGAAAACCAGAGTAAGAGGAAGAACAGTCGCGGTAAGTGGTTGTAGCCTCGTCCAGGTTATTTCTGCGACACATGAACCATCACAGACACGTCAAATTGATTCTGGAAAAAAGTGGAGAGAAGAAGCGTTGGTTTATGTGGGAGGTGGTGGTGGTGACGTCCAAGGTTCAGCTGCGTGGTGTGGGCGGCCGTCGGTGGCCGTGGGCGTACCATTGACGGCGAGGGCGGCGGAGTAGGAGGCCTCCGCCCAGTTGTTGGAGACGCGGCAAGTGTACTCTCCGGTGTGGTGGGCCGTGAGACTGTTGATCATCAGGGTATTGGAGAATGGACTCACGACAGACACGGAGACTCCGCCTATTTCCTGGACTGGGCGGCCATCCTTCTCCCAGGTGAAGGTGATGGGTGGGTCGCCCTTGCTCACGATGCACGCCGCCCCCGCCCGTTCTCCCGCCTGCAGCTTCTCCTCAAAGTGGAAAGGCAGAACTACCGGAGCCACTGTAATACGTCTGCCATTAGTGCCTCAACCTGTTAATACTGTGCCTGACTGCTGCTGCCATCGGCCTGCCTCTCTACCAAGTTGCCGCCGTACCTGCTAATACATTTACCTAGATGCTACCATCTACCTGCTTATCTACTTGTTTATTGTTTCTGCCTAATTCTATGATGTCTTTCAGTCATGTTTCTCTATCTGATCGCTACTCTTTCCTGCCTCACTCCAACTTCTTTCTTTCTCTCTCTCTCTCTCTCTCTCTCTCTCTCTCTCTCTCTCTCTCTCTCTCTCTCTCTCTCTCTCTCTCTCTCTCTCTCTCTCTCTCTCTCTCTTTCCTGCTTGAAGAAGATGACCTCGATGTAAACTGTAAATTCTTGCTATTTCCATTGCCCATACATTCTCATGACCCTAACTGTTTTTACAGAATGCCTTGTCAACAGCCTGTCTAACTTAATCTTGAAACAACAATGTAGAGACGTGGGAGTCGTTTAATCATTACGTTACAGTTCATAACAATTCACGACACCAGAGCTCAGGCCACTATGTTTGCAGTGAAGCGTTTATCATGGTTGTTCCATTGCAAAACAGTTGCTTTCACTACCCGTTGGCTCGCCCCATTGTTCATCCAAGGAAAAACACTTTTATTCTTGGAGAGCTAAGCCCGTGTGGGTCATTTAGAGCAAGTAGTGATGGAGGCTCGACCCACCATCTGAAAATACGAGACAGACACACCACTTAATGGACAAGCCAGTTGTAAGAAAGTCTGACTCTCCCGCCACCTGCTGGACAAATCCCTCTCCTCAGCCAGGGATTTAGTTCTTACAAAATGTATAATACCGACAAATGAATGAAAGAGACACCTGTGTATCGCTAGATATCTTTTTTATATGGATTATTCCTCTCCCATCCGGAGATTTGATCCCGGGAATTGGACGATGAGAACCGAGACTCTCACAACTACTAATTATTATTATTATTATTATTATTATTATTATTATTATTATTATTAAAACCCCTCAAGGGAGTTTCCTTGACGCTGGTGAGGGGATCTTGATATGAGGAATTGGATATGGGCTCCAGTTCCCTGAATTAAGCGTGAATACTTTCCACCCCTCCCCCACAGGCGCTGTATAATCCAGACGGGTTTAGCGCTCCCCATGATTATAATTGTAATAAAAAAGAAGCGCTAAACCTACAAGGGTCCTCTCACAACTAAGCCATTTCGTTTGATATGTTAGAGAGACGTCTCGCCCACACGCATCCTCACTTATAAAGCTTCAAGTGGGCGAAACGTTTTCTTAATAAAGTAACGTCACCTTGCACATGTGTCTGTTCTATGAGGCTCAGTACATCACAGCTGCCACCTACCTCCACTAACCTCAAAAATTAACTCAGCCTTCAGATTAGTGTCAAATTATTAGCAAAGAATAATTCACAAGTACTAGTTATGACTGGCGAGAATAAATTTGCTCATTCACATCTATATAATTTTGTTAATAATTTTGGGCAACAGTAGCCCATGACCTACCCACGACACGCAAGGTAAGGGGCTGGGTGTCTCCTGAAGACAGACCCCCAGCACTTCCCCTCCCCATGACCTACCCATGACACGGAGGGTGAGGGGCTGGGTGTCTCCTGAAGACAGACCCCAGCACTTCCCCTCCCCATGACCTACCCATGACACGGAGGGTGAGGGGCTGGGTGTCTCCTGAAGACAGACTCCCAGCACTTCCCCTCCCCCATGACCTACCCATGACACGGAGGGTGAGGGGCTGGGTATCTCCTGAAGACAGACCCCCAGCACTTCCCCTACCCATGACCTACCCATGACACGGACTGTGAGGTGCTGGGTGTCGGAGAGACCTTGTCTAGTGGAGGCGGTGCAGGAGTACTGACCATCGTCAGTACCTCGAGTCACCTGCTCCACCACCAGTGTACCGTTGGCGTGGACCCTCTGACGGTGCGTTGTGGGCAACCGCACCCCATCTGCAATACCAACAACACGTGGGTAAAGCGGATAAAGCTATCTCACACACACGCAGTGGTTGACCAATATAAAGCATCAAAGGAGAACAGGCAAGTGCTACAACCACAGCAAATTTTGAACATTTAAATGTGCTAAATATTGAAGGCAGAACACAACGAACACAACTCTGCTCTTTTAGCTACAAACAAGCAATTATAAATTGGTAATTACACACACACACACACACACACACACACACACACACACACACACACACACACACACACACACACACACACACACACACACACACACACACACGCTACTCAGGTACACACAAACAAATAACGAATTATCAAGATTACATTGTACATCATAATGGCATAAAAAATTAATTCAATAATGAAGCCGTAATTATATCCGCCATTTTTATTCGTTTGAAACAGAGAAACAGGTCCAGCTTTGATCAAGATATTAAAACAGTTTTTGCCCGGAAAGCTACCAAAAAATGCTTTTATGCTGCTAAATGTTAATTATCCGGTGATTTAACCAGAAATTAATAATTAGGAATATGTCATTAATGAGGATTAGTCTTTAAATGAGAATATTATTGGTCATGAAGCATTAGTTACCCCTTGGGAGAGAGAGAGAGAGAGAGAGAGAGAGAGGTAACATAAGTAGAGGTGTTGTATAAATCCTACTATAACATCGTTAATAACCTCCCGCCGCCATTAACATACCTCATAAATCCCCTTTGTCATGTCTGTAATCCACTCACTCAGTTACTGAGGCTCACAGGACTTAACACTATCACCACTACACTTGATGACCCACTGTACACCATCACCCACTGTACACCATCACTCCCTACACCTCATCACCATTATACATTGATAACACATTGGCAGCAAATATTGTGAACCTTAAATCTAGGCAAGAGAGACGCGTATTTCTTTTCCTGACAAACAAAGCACCACCACTATTCCCAGTACCAATACCACCACCACCACCACCACCATTATCACTATCATCACCACCACCATCACTATCACCTCCACCAATACCACTAGTACCACCAATTCCACCAATACCACCGCCAACACAACCTCCACCACTACCACTATCCCCACCACCAATATCACTACCAATATCATTACCACGAATACTACCACCATCACCCCCACCAACTTCACCACCACCACCTCCACCACCGCTACCACCACCACCTCCACCATCATCACCTGCAACACCACCACCACCACCTCCATCACCACCACCTCCATTACCACCATCTCCATCACCTCCGCCACCACCATCACCACTTCCACCACCACCTCCACTACCACCACCTATATTACCACCACCACCTCCATTACCACCACCTCCATCACCACCACCACCACCTCCACCACCACCACCATCATCAGCTCCACCACCACCTTCACTGCCACCACCCCCATCACCACCACCATCTCCACCGCCACCATCACTACCTCCACCACCATCACCACCTCCACCACCATTTCCACTATCACCACCTCCATCACCACCACCATTTCCACCACCACCATCATCACCACCTCCATCACCACCACCACCTCCATCACCACCACCACCTTCATCACCACCACCACCACCTCCACCACCACCATCACTACCATCACTACCACCTCCACTGCCACCACCTCCACCATCACCATCACTTCCACCACTATCACAACCACCATCATCATCACCACCACCATCACCACCTATTCAATACCGCAATGTGTTGTACTGTGTTCTGGTATAGACCACACCTTTTAAAGTCATTCTTACGATAACGAGAAAAGAAAACAGACACAGTGGTAACATGTAACGTTTGCATCCCTTCCCAGAACTTATGTGCATACATGTACACTACAAATACAAATGGAAAGCTAATGTGTATGTGTGAACAGAGGTTTAGAGCAGAGTAGTGAAAATAGAGTGCTCTTAGGAATTACAACAGCTACTGCACACTACCGAAGATCCTCTGGGTTACTGTGTAGTGTGAACCAGCTTCCGGCTTGAGACAGTCTGACTGGATAGCTACGGTTGTATACAGTCACTAGATGGCGCTGGCTACGGTGGTCACATCCGACTGAGGTGGCTTCAAGGATCGTGGTTTTGTATCGCGTGCATCGAATATAGAAGGAGTGCTCAATCACAAGGAGCTTAGTGAGCTGCAATGCAGTACACTCACGCTAATACACCTATTGCATGCAACAACATCAACATCATCAACAACAACAATAATGACAAAATTAACAGGAACAACAATAATATCAATAACAATAACAACAAGAACATCAACAGCAACAACAACAATGAATAGTCTCCATTCATCGATTCATCAGCAGAAAAATGAGTGTAACTGTGAATGTGCAGCAGCTGACGGTGTGACTCGAGCTTACAAGGAGACATTCTTGGTAGCTCTGCGTTCTCAATACACCGATCCACAGCCAAAAATACTTTGGAGATAAAACTAGTCAATTTTCACTAATTTTGGGCCACTGAATACGGAAATGATGCTACAAATTGCAAATTGGCTCTGTTTATAAAGATATGGACTCAGCGCGGTTGTTGTTATCCTTGACTTAGGAAGGGAGGTGGGAGGGGGGAAATAAACTGTACAAGGGAAAGGCTCTTTATTTAGATCATCAGTGTGTAGCTGTTTAAGAAGTTTTCCATATTTCTCATCAGTAGCTCTTTTTTTTTCTTTTAAAGTGGCATGAGCCACCAATTGTTCAACTTTGATTTTGGCATTGTTTTATTTTGACATCTCTAATGACAGAAAACGAATGATTCACTCTTAACCGAGGTGTTACATCACCCTACTAACTGGATGGTATCAGTTCTCTCCCGGAGGTTAGACAGTGTGCATGCGCTCTACTCTTATTAGTACTTGTGTTTTGGTGTTTGTTCTTGACATTGACTTTTTTCCAGCCAAATTTGGACAAAGATGCTTTGTAGTTGTATGAACAGTGTAAATAACTTTTCTTATGTTTGTGAAGAAGTGGCTAATGCGTTGTAAAAGCGTTCCATAACTGCCGTGATCAGGAAAGCTTGTCATCATTATTTTGGCCGTAATATTGGACGTAAGGCCAAGAGCTGGGCTCCACACATATGTTGAAATACTTGTGCAACAAACCTGTGAGGGAAAAGTTCAACAGACAGGAGTAGCGAGTGAGTATATGGTGACGATAGTTTGATTGCCAGTCTGCTTGTTAAGATAGAGTCAGTGTGTAGGTCCCGCTATCCCCCCCCCCCTTTTTTTTCTACCCGGAAAGGTGACGTGTGGGGCTCTGACCAAATGGATAATCACTTGACTAACAGCTCCAAACACAACTGTAAGTAAAAGCCTCTGCTGGAAATAAATATGTGTTTATATTTCCAAAAGCCTCTGTTCCTGCTTTTAATGGATATATTAGTTAAACGCTTCACTTTTAACTAATTGTGAAAACTTAGTTCATAATGCCTTAACTTTAATTTAAATCCTCACCAGTCTTTTAGATGCTTTACTTATCATGGAGAGTGATTTCTCAAGCAGTGGTTAACTTTTGTCTCTTTCTAGCTTGGAATGTCAGCTTGGGTCATCTGGCAACCACAGAGACAGTGTTGAAGGAGACGAACTTCACATGAGTTCTGGGGCGTCACTTTTTATCTACATACCTGAGGAGTGTAGCCAACCCCAGACAACTATCCCTCATATTTGCAAGTGGTGAAAGACCTGCTTTCCTATCATCTTGACACAATTTCTACAAGGCGCGGTGTCAACATCAACCAGACACCACAGTCTAACTGTACATATTAGCGTTGAATTCAAATATAATATTTTATTTCATTTTTCATCTCTCTCTTACGTAGGATAAAAGTTCATATTTAAATGTTTTATATTTTCAATTATAACAAAGTGTTTATATTTGTATGTTATTATTCTTTTTCTATTCATTAATTTTCCTAAGGAGGAGCCAGCCTTGGTAAGACCTACTTAAGATCTTACAGGGCTGAGTAAGCCTTCACACCTTCGCTAGTGGTTGAACTGAAAAAGGAACTCTATAGCAGTGCCGATGGTGTGGAGGGAACCACTAGATCATGTAAACAATTGATTCTTCTGCATGGTGCCTCCAGTCAGGAAAGTTATTTGCAAGTAGAAAAATGTACTATACAATATCCAATTGTAACCTCTGTTATACTCCCGGTACTTCACGGCGGATGACTGCCTATTCCCGAGTCTCCAAACTCATCCTTCCGTGAGTCAGAGGACGAGGAAGATAATGGAAACTTCGAATCTTGTGAGTCTTCAACTCCACAAAACCCTGAATATGTTTATAACTTTGACATTTTCTAAACCGCACATGATTGCTCAGAACGAATTTAACGACCTTATCAGAGAGAATTGCCATTGAGTAAGGCAGAACTGTGGGGCTCCAGACTGAATCAGTGGGAGCTCCTCAGTCTTGGAGAAACACTACCAGGGAACGTGGTGTCCATTATTGTTAACAAATTAATGGACCCTTGACTGATAACCATAAGTGGTGGACCGATAAGCCAACGGAAGGCCTCTGTCAGATGACCTTAAGCTCCAGCGGTGGGTCATCATATGACTAAGACCCGCGTCAGGAAACACTTGTCCTCTGTCCTGAGAAAACTTACCTAACTGACAGGAGATACTCCAGAAGTGGAATACCAGAAAGAAGCAAAACAGCCTCGGGTTGCATCAGTACAAGTGAATTCGTTATACAGGTAAGGTTAAGAATACATTATATATATATATATATATATATATATATATATATATATATATATATATATATATATATATATATATATATATATATATATATATACGCAAAAA
Organism: Cherax quadricarinatus; assembly: GCF_038502225.1. Lineage (NCBI taxonomy): Eukaryota > Metazoa > Arthropoda > Malacostraca > Decapoda > Parastacidae > Cherax > Cherax quadricarinatus. The sequence goes on along the minus strand of NC_091294.1, from coordinate 28,875,016 downwards.
TGTGTTAATAAATTTGCTTGCAAAGTTAACTCACTGTTGTTATGATCACATTAGTTTGCAATATTCAAAAAAAACATTAAAGTGAAATATGTGTTTTCTCCGAAGTAGATTTTTTTTTTTTTCACAATTTGAAGACCAATGTTTATGTGCACCTTCTACCCTGTGCACAAGTGTACGGGGTAGACAGACGTACCTTCCCTCCTGGTGATCTTGTGCACGGGGTAGAAAGACGTACCTGTCCTCCAGGTGATCTTGTGCACGAGGTAGGGGAACGTACCTTTTCTCCAGGTGATCTTGTGCACGGGGTAGCCGGAGACGGGGCACGTAACAAGGAAGGTCTCCCCCGCTACAGCAGACACCTGCCCCATGGGACGCACGTGCGGGGGGCCGTACACGTTAAGACGTGCTGAGTGCACCACGCTGCCGGCACTGTTCTCCGCCGTGCACGCGTACGTACCCCCGTCCGTCACGTGCACCGTAGAGATGTTCACGTGGCTGATCACCTCCCCGTGTGCCGACACGTACTGCCCCTTCACGTACCTACAAGATAAGAGTTGATTATGACATCACGCGGCGGTACCTGCAACACAAAGTCTTTATTACGATGTCAAGCAGCGGTACCTGCAACACAAGTGTTAATTATGACGTCACACAGCGGTACCTTCAACACATGAGTATATTATGACGTCACGCAGCAGTATTTGCAACATTAGTGTTTATTATGACGTCACGGAGCCGCACTTGCAACACAAGTGTTTATTAATTCACGCAGCGGTACCCGCAACACAAGTGTTTATTATTACATCACACAGCGGCACCTGCAACACAAGTGTGTACTTTAACGTCACACAGCGGTACATGCAACACATAAGTTGATTAGGACATCAAGCAGCAGTACCTGCAACACAAGTGTTGATTATGACATCACAGCGGTACTTGCAACATAAGTGTTTATGTTGTCACTTAGCAGTACCTGCAACACAAGTCTATTACCACGTCAGGCAGCAGTACCTACAACACAGGACGTCACCGAAGGGTACCTGCAAAACAAGTGTTTATTACGACGTCACGCAGTGGTACCTGCAACACAATTGAATATTATACACTGAAAGATACACAACTATCAGTGAATACAGAGTGAGAAATTTACTCTTCTATGCATCTCAGTGTAAATACCATGAGTGATAAATACCTCTTGTAGCACATTCACTGATACCTCTCAGTGTACGTATACTCCGGTATACATTTACACACACACACACACACACACACACACACACACACATATATATATATATATATATATATATATATATATATATATATATATATATATATATATGTGTGTGTGTGTGTGTTTGTGTGTGTGTGTTTGTGTGTGTGTGTTTGTGTGTGTGTGTGTGTGTGTGTGTGTGTGTGTGTGTGTGTCTTATTGCATATATATATATATATATATATATATATATATATATATATATATATATATATATATACATACATATACATACATATACTGCGGTTGGAGGCAGTGGAGATGTCCTGTCTAAGGGCAATGTGTGGTGTAAATATTATGCAGAAAATTCGGAGTGTGGAAATTAGGAGAAGGTGTGGAGTTAATAAAAGTATTAGTCAGAGGGCTGAAGAGGGGCTGTTGAGGTGGTTTGGTCATTTAGAGAGAATGGATCAAAGTAGAATGACATGGAGAGCGTATAAATCTGTAGGGGAACGAAGGCGGGGTAGGGGTTGTCCTCGAAAAAGTTGGAGGGAGGGGGTAAAGGAGGTTATGTGGACGAGGGTTTGGACTTCCAGCAAGCGTGCGTGAGCGGGTTAGATAGGAGTGAATGGAAACGAATGGTATTTGGGACCTGACGAACTGTTGGAGTGTGAGCAGGGTAATATTTAGTGAAGGGATTCAGGGAAACCGGTTATTTTATATAACCGGACTTGAGTCCTGGAAATGGGAAGTACAATGCCCGCAGTTTAAAGGAGAGGTTTGGGATATTGGAAGTTTGGAGGGATATGTTGTGTATCTTTATACGTATATACTTCTTAACTGTTGTGTTCTGGGCACCTCTGCAAAAACAGTGATTATGTGTGAGTGAGGTGAAAGTGTTGAATGATGATGAAAGTATTTTCTTTTTGGGGATTTTCTTTCTCTTTGGGTCACCATTCCTCGGTGGGAGACGGCCGAGCTGGTTGAAAAAAAAGAATATATATATATATATATATATATATATATATATATATATATTATATTATATATATATATATATATATATATATACATGTATATATATATGTTGTGCCGAATAGGCAGAATTTGCGATCTTGGCTTAAATAGCAACGTTCATCTTGCCATATAGGACAAGTGAAAATTTATGTATGCAATAATTTCGCCAAAATCACTCTGAACCTAACGAAAAAAATATATTTCACTGTGTTTGTTTAGTATTAAATTACTGTAAACAAATCTAAAATATATTTAGTTGGGTTAGGCTAAAATAAATTGTTCTTCTTATAATAAGGTTAGGTAAGTTTTCTAAAATTTTTTTGGTGCAAAATTAAAATTTTTTACATTAACATTAATGAAAAAAATATGCCTTTAAACGTATAAGAGAAAATTTTAGAAAGGACTTAATTTTAAATTAGTTCTTGCTAATTGACCAGTTTTACATATTCGGCACGATATATATATATATATATATATATATATATATATATATATATATATATATATATATATATATATATATATATACATATATATATATATATATATGCATATATATATATATATATATATATATATATATATATATATATATATATATATGCATATATATATATATATACATATATATAATATATATATGCATATATATATATATATATATATATATATATATATATATATATATATATATATATATTATACAAGCATATATATATATATATATATATATATATATATATATATATATATATATATATATATATATATATATATATATATATATATATATATATATGTATGAATCATGTTTCATGCAAAGAGGTTTTGAAAATAATATGAATATTTCCTTTGGTTTATATAAATTAGATTCATTTATAATTAATAAAATTTGGGAAGAATTTAATAATAATACATTGGACAAATAATAAATCTTAATTGGTGGGCAAATATTTTGTTAGTGGGATGTCTTCAAGGACCTGTCTAGTTGGGGCCTGCTACAGTGTTCCTTCTTTCTTTTGAGTCGCGCATCAGGTGTTGCTTTGTTGTGGGATGTGATGGTGAGGTGTGGTCTAGACCCTTTATATGCCTTCCTTTGATGTACTGCTTTTATAGTTCCTTGATAATGTGAGAAGTCACAAAAGCGCTTGGAATTTCACTATTCTTATACAATGGTTGTTTTGCATATTCTGATATCAGCTGTTTACTGTGATCTTATTGCATATATATGCATATACCGCACACTTTGCACAGTGTACCATCACAACCAACATACACTGTGTCTACTCACAGACCAAGCCCGCTAAAATCTAATATTTCGCGAAAGCTCAGCTATAATTCCGAGATGTGCTTCACTTCAACAATACCTGTATTTGTCCACGCACTTTTAAGATTTCACCCTCAATAATTCTGGCTCCGGAGTCCACGTTACGTGCGACGCTCCTGTACTTCCAGACTCACTATAATTTAAATACATACAACAAGGAGCACAGGAGAGGTCATTATTGTTATAATTATTATTGTTATTATTATTATTGCTATTCTTCTCATTTTTCTTTTTTCTTCTTCTTCTTCTTCTTCTTCTTCTTCTTCTTCTTCTTCTTCTTCTTCTTCTTCTTCTTCTTCTTCTTCTTCTTCTTCTTCTTCTTCTTCTTCTTCTTCTTCTTCTTCTTCTTCTTCTTCTTCTTCTTCTTCTTCTTCTTCTTCTTCTTCTTCTTCTTCTTCTTCTTCTCCTTCTTCTTCTTCTTCTTATTATTATTATTATTATTATTGATATCATTTTAATTAATAGTATTATTGTCATTATTATTAATAATAATGGTAACAATAATAATAATAATAATAATAATAATAATAATAATAATAATAATAATAATAATAATAATAATAATAATAAAGGAAGAGTGAATATAGTGAATATGAGAGAGAGAGAGAGCGAGAGAGAGAGATAGAGAGAGAGAGAGAGAAGGAGAGAGAGAGAGAGAGAGAGAGAGAGACATAGAGAGAGAGAGAGAGAGAGAGAGAGAGAGAGAGAGAGAGAGAGAGAGAGAGAGAGAGAGAGAGAGAGAGAGAGAGAGAGAGACAGAGAGAGAGAGAGAGAGAGAGAGAGAGAGAGAGAGAGAGAGAGAGAGAGAGAGAGAGAGAGAGAGAGAGAGAGAGAGAGAGAGACAGCGACAGAGAGAGAGAGAGAGAGAGAGAGACAGCGACAGAGATGGATGGATCTGTCATTTCAGCAGAGCCTTCAACATAGGAGGGATGTGGGTGGCCTTACTGTTATGTACAAGGCCAATATTGTCAAAATACCACACTTGGATCCACTTCGAGGACAGCGCGAAACAAGCTTTTATGCCACAAGACGGGCAGAAAGCAGCAACTTCACTCTGGCTGTACCCTTCTCCAGAACATCACTCCATCTGAGATCATACATACCCAGGATGACTCGAGTATGGAACACATTCGTTCAGAATAATGATGTCAACGAGATAACGTCAGTTGATCAAATGAAAATGCTGGCCCACAGATGGCTCCAACTTCATCCTGTTCCCTACTTGTATGTCTCATAACAATAAAAATGCTTTCAAATGAGCTGATGTAGGTAACAGCTCTTAGCTTGTCAATAAAGTTAGGAATCCTTAACCTGTAAATAGCTTGTCAATAAAGCTAGGATCCTTAACCTTGTCAAACCATGTGTAAAAAAAAAAAAAAAAAAAAAAAAAAAAAAAAAAAAAAAAAAAAAAAAAGAGAGAGACAGCGACAGAGAGAGAGAGAGACAGCGACAGAGAGAGAGAGACAGCGACAGAGAGAGAGAGAGAGAGAGAGAGAGAGAGAGAGAGAGAGAGAGAGAGAGAGAGAGAGACAGAGAGAGAGAGAGAGAGAGAGAGAGAGAGAGAGAGAGAGAGAGAGAGAGAGAGAGAGAGAGAGAGAGAGAGAGAGAGAGAGAGAGAGAGAGACAGCGACAGAGAGAGAGAGAGAGAGAGAGAGAGAGAGAGAGACAGCGACAGAGAGAGAGAGAGAGAGAGAGAGAGAGAGAGAGACAGCGACGAGAGAGAGAGAGAGAGAGAGAGAGAGACAGCGACAGAGAGAGAGAGAGAGAGAGAGAAGGACAGGACAGAGAGAGAGAGAGAGAGAGAGAGAGAGAGAGAGAGAGAGAGAGAGAGAGAGAGAGAGAGAGACAGCGACAGAGAGAGAGAGAGAGAGAGAGAGAGAGAGAGCAAGGCATCATCCATGCAGTAATGACCTAATTCGCCCACCAGATGGCGTCTATACAGGGTAAACTGTGTTATTCTTCCTAACAGCGTTTCCAATTTTAGGGTTGATTTACAAATTTCGCATCCCAAGCACCTACGGGGCCCTAGGTGTTATCCCAAGTAGCTCAGGGACGTAGGTGTTATCCCAAGCACCTCAGTGACCCTAGATGTTATCCCAAGCACCTCAGGGACCTATATGTTATCCCAAAGACCTCAGGGAAATAGGTGTCATCCCAAGCACCTCAAAAAGAGTAGGTGTTATTCCAAGCACATCAGAGACCCTAAGTATTATCCCAAACACCTCACAGACCCTAGGTGCTACCCCAAGCAGCTCTGAAACCTAGGTGTTATCCCAAGCACCTCATAAACCTATGTGTTATCGCAAGCAGCTTAGGGGCCCTAGGTGTTATCCCAAGGAGCTCAGGGGCCCTAGGTGTTATCCCAAGCAGCTCACGAACCTAAGTGTTATCTTAAGCAGCTCAGGGACCAAGGCGTTATCCCAAGCAACTCAGGTACCTAGGTCTTATCCCAAACAACTCTGTAACCTAGGTGTTATCCCAAACAGCTCAGGCACCCTAGGTTTTATCCCAAACATCTCAGGTGCTTAGGTGAAACCCAGATGGTATCAAAAAGTTAATTTCTCTCTCTCTCTCTCTCTCTCTCTCTCTCTCTCTCTCTCTCTCTCTCTCTCTCTCTCTCTCTCTCTCTCTCTCTCTCTCTCGTTTGCTCAGTTTTGATGTATTAACAATAGAAAAGAGACTAATGCTCTGTTTATTCACGTGAGAGAATTTGACCTCCTCTAATGATTTTCAAAAACTAAGAAAGTTGAAAGAAGTAAATCAGTGAGTGTAAGAAGTAAATCAGTGAGTGTAAGAAGTAAATCAGTGGGTGTAAGAAGTATATCAGTGGGTGTAAGAAGTAAATCAGTGGGTGTTAGAAGCAAATCAGTCTGTGTAAGAAGTAAATCAGTGGGTGTTAGAAGTATATCAGTGGGTGTAAGAAGTAAATCAGTGGGTGTTAGAAGCAAATCAGTCTGTGTAAGAAGTAAATCAGTGGGTGTTAGAAGTAAATCAGTGGGTGTAAGAAGTAAATCAGTGGGTGTTAGAAGTATATCAGTGGGTGTAAGAAGTAAATCAGTGGGTGTTAGAAGTAAATCACTGGGTGTAAGAAGTAAATCAGTCTGCGTAAGAAGTAAATCAGTGGGTGTTAGAAGTAAATCAGTAGGTGTAAGAAGTAAATCAGTGGGTGTAAGAAGTAAATCAGTGGGTGTAAGAAGTAAATCAGTGGGTGTAAGAAGTAAATCAGTCTGCGTAAGAAGTAAATCAGTGGGTGTAAGAAGTAAATCAGTCTGTGTAAGAAGTAAATCAGTGGGTGTAAGAAGTAAATCAGTGGGTGTTAGAAGTATATCAGTGGGTGTTAGAAGTAAATCAGTGGGTGTAAGAAGTAAATCAGTGAGTGTAAGAGGTAAATAAGTCTGTGTAAGAAGTAAATCAGTGAGTGTAAGAAGTAAATCAGTCTGTGTAAGAAGTAAATCAGTGGGTGTAAGAAGTAAATCAGTGAGTGTAAGTAAATCAGTGAGTGTAAGAAGTAAATAAGTCTGTGTAAGAAGTAAATCAGTCTGTGTAAGAAGTAAATCAGTGAGTGTAAGAAGTAAATCAGTCTGTGTAAGAAGTAAATCAGTGGGTGTAAGAAGTAAATCAGTGGGTGTAAGAAGTAAATCAGTGAGTGTAAGAAGTAAACCAGTCTGTGTAAGAAGTAAATCAGTCTGCATAAGGTGTAAGAAGTAAATCAGTCTGTGGAAGTAAATCAGTAAGAAGTAAATCAGTGGGTGTTAGAAGTAAATCATTGGGTGTAAGAAGTAAATAAATCAGTGAGTGTAAGAAGTAAATCAGTCTGTGTAAGAAGTAAATCAGTGGGTGTAAGAAGTAAATCAGTGAGTGTAAGTAAATCAGTGAGTGTAAGAAGTAAATAAGTCTGTGTAAGAAGTAAATCAGTCTGTGTAAGAAGTAAATCAGTGAGTGTAAGAAGTAAATCAGTCTGTGTAAGAAGTAAATCAGTGGGTGTAAGAAGTAAATCAGTGAGTGTAAGAAGTAAACCAGTCTGTGTAAGAAGTAAATCAGTGGGTGTAAGAAGTAAATCAGTGGGTGTAAGAAGTAAATCAGTGAGTGTTAGAAGTAAATCATTGGGTGTAAGAAGTAAATCAGTGTGTGTAAGAAGTAAATCAGTGAGTGTAAGAAGTAAATCAGTGGGTGTAAGAAGTAAATCAGTGGGTGTTAGAAGTAAATCATTGGGTGTAAGAAGTAAATCAGTGGGTGTTAGAAGTAAATCATTGGGTGTAAAAAGTAAATCAGTGGGTGTTAGAAGTAAATCAGTGGGTGTAAGAAGTAAATCAGTGGGTGTTAGAAGTAAATCATTGGGTGTAAGAAGTAAATCAGTGGGTGTTAGAAGTAAATCAGTGGGTGTAAGAAGTAAATCAGTTTGTGTAAGAAGTAAATCAGTGAGTGTAAGAAGCAAACAAGTCTGTGTAAGAAGTAAATCAGTGGGTGTAAGAAGTGAATCAGTGGGTGTAAGAAGTAAATCAGTGGGTGTTAGAAGTAAATCAGTCTGTGTAAGAAGGAAATCAGTGGGTGTAAGAAGTAAATAAGTCTGTGTAAGAAGTAAATCAGTGGGTGTAAGAAGTAAATCAGTGGGTGTAAGAAGTAAATCAGTGGGTGTTAGAAGTAAATCAGTCTGTGTAAGAAGTAAATCAGTGAGTGTAAGAAGTAAATAAGTCTGTGTAAGAAGTAAATCAGTGGGTGTAAGAAGTAAATCAGTGGGTGTAAGAAGTAAATCAGTGGGTGTTAGAAGTAAATCAGTCTGTGTAAGAAGGAAATCAGTGGGTGTAAGAAGTAAATCAGTGGGTGTTAAAAGTAAATCAGTGGGTGTAAGAAGTAAATCAGAGGGTGTTAAAAGTAAATCAGTGGGTGTAAGAAGTAAATCAGTGGGTGTAAGAAGTAAATCAGTGGGTGTAAGAAGTAAATCAGTGGGTGTAAGAAGTAAATCAGTGGGTGTTAGAAGTAAATCAGTCTGTGTAAGAAGTAAATCAGTGGGTGTAATAAGTAAATCAGTGGGTGTTAGAAGTAAATCAGTGGGTGTAATAAGTAAATCAGTGGGTGTTAGAAGTAAATCAGTGGGTGTAATAAGTAAATCAGTGGGTGTTAGAAGTAAGTCAGTGGGTGTAATAAGTAAATCAGTGGGTGTTAGAAGTAAATCAGTGGGTGTTAGAAGTAAATCAGTGGGTGTAAGAAGTAAATCAGTCTGTGTAAGAAGTAAATCAGTGGGTGTTAGAAGTAAATCAGTGGGTGTAATAAGTAAATCAGTGGGTGTTAGAAGTAAATCAGTGGATGTAAGAAGTAAATCAGTCTGTGTAAAAAGTAATTCAGTGAGTGTAAGAAGTAAATCAGTGGGTGTAAGAAATAAATCAGTGGGTGTTAGAAGTAAATCAGTGGGTGTAAGAAGTAAATCAGTGGGTGTAAGAAGTAAATCAGTGGGTGTAAGAAGTAAATCAGTCTGTGTAAGAAGTAAATCAGTGGGTGTTAGAAGTAAATCAGTGGGTGTTAGAAGTAAATCAGTGGGTGTAAGAAGTAAATCAGTGAGTGTAAGAAGTAAATCAGTGAGTGTAAGAAGTAAATCAGTCTGTGTAAGAAGTAAATCAGTGGGTGTTAGAAGTAAATCAGTGGGTGTAAGAAGTAAATCAGTGGGTGTAAGAAGTAAATCAGTGAGTGTAAGAAGTAAATCAGTCTGTGTAAGAAGTAAATCAGTGGGTGTTAGAAGTAAATCAGTCTGTGTAAGAAGTAAATCAGTGGGTGTTAGAAGTAAATCAGTGGGTGTAAGAAGTAAATCAGTGGGTGTTAGAAGTAAATCAGTGAGTGTAAGAAGTAAATCAGTCTGTGTAAGAAGTAAATCAGTGAGTGTAAGAAGTAAATCAGTCTGTGTAAGAAGTAAATCAGTGAGTGTAAGAAGTAAATCAGTGAGTGTAAGAAGTAAATCAGTGGGTGTTAGAAGTAAATCAGTGGGTGTAATAAGTAAATCAGTGGGTGTTAGAAGTAAATCAGTGGGTGTAAGAAGTAAATCAGTGGGTGTTAGAAGTAAATCAGTCTGTGTAAGAAGTAAATCAGTGGGTGTAAGAAGTAAATCAGTGGGTGTAAGAAGTAAATCAGTGGGTGTTAGAAGTAAATCAGTCTGTGTAAGAAGTAAATCAGTCTGTGTAAGAAGTAAATCAGTGAGTGTAAGAAGTAAATCAGTCTGTGTAAGAAGTACACCAGTGAGTGTAAGAAGTAAATCAGTCTGTGTAAGAAGTAAATCAGTGGGTGTAAGAAGTAAATCAGTGGGTGTTAGAAGTAAATCAGTGAGTGTAAGAAGTAAATCAGTGGGTGTTAGAAGTAAATCAGTGAGTGTAAGAAGTAAATCAGTCTGTGTAAGAAGTAAATCAGTGGGTGTAAGAAGTAAATCAGTGGGTGTAAGAAGTAAATCAGTGGGTGTAAGAAGTAAATCAGTGGGTGTAAGAAGTAAATCAGTCTGTGTAAGAAGTAAATCAGTGGGTGTAAGAAGTAAATCAGTGGGTGTAAGAAGTAAATCAGTGAGTGTAAGAAGTAAATCAGTCTGTGTAAGAAGTAAATCAGTGGGTGTAAGAAGTAAATCAGTGGGTGTAAGAAGTAAATCAGTCTGTGTAAGAAGTAAATCAGTGGGTGTAAGAAGTAAATCAGTGGGTGTAAGAAGTAAATCAGTGGGTGTTTGAAGTAAATCAGTGAGTGTTAGAAGTAAATCAGTGGGTGTAAGAAGTAAATCAGTGGGTGTAAGAAGTAAATCAGTGGGTGTTAGAAGTAAATCAATGGGTGTTAGAAGTAAATCAGTGGGTGTAAGAAGTAAATCAGTGGGTGTAAGAAGTAAATCAGTGGGTGTAAGAAGTAAATCAGTGGGTGTTAGAAGTAAATCAGTGGGTGTTAGAAGTAAATCAGTGGGTGTAAGAAGTAAATCAGTGGGTGTAAGAAGTAAATCAGTGGGTGTAAGAAGTAAATCAGTGGGTGTAAGAAGTAAATCAGTGGGTGTAAGAAGTAAATCAGTCTGTGTAAGAAGTAAATCAGTCTGTGTAAGAAGTAAATCAATGAGTGTTAGAAGTAAATCAGTGGGTGTAAGAAGTAAATCAGTGGGTGTTTGAAGTAAATCAGTGGGTGTTAGAAGTAAATCAGTGGGTGTAAGAAGTAAATCAGTGAGTGTAAGAAGTAAATCAGTCTGTGTAAGAAGTAAATCAGTGGGTGTTAGAAGTAAATCAGTGGGTGTAAGAAGTAAATCAGTCTGTGTAAGAAGTAAATCAGTGGGTGTAAGAAGTAAATCAGTGGGTGTAAGAAGTAAATCAGTGGGTGTTAGAAGTAAATCAGTGGGTGTAAGAAGTAAATCAGTGGGTGTTAGAAGTAAATCAGTGGGTGTTAGAAGTAAATCAGTCTGTGTAAGAAGTAAATCAGTGGGTGTAAGAAGTAAGTCAGTGGGTGTAAGAAGTAAATCAGTGGGTGTTAGAAGTAAATCAGTGGGTGTTAGAAGTAAATCAGTGGGTGTAAGAAGTAAATCAGTGGGTGTAAGAAGTAAATCAGTGGGTGTAAGAAGTAAATCAGTGGGTGTAAGAAGTAAATCAGTGGGTGTAAGAAGTAAATCAGTGGGTGTAAGAAGTAAATCAGTGGGTGTTAGAAGTAAATCAGTGGGTGTTAGAAGTAAATCAGTGGGTGTAAGAAGTAAATCAGTGGGTGTAAGAAGTAAATCAGTCTGTGTAAGAAGTAAATCAGTCTGTGTAAGAAGTAAATCAATGAGTGTAAGAAGTAAATCAGTGGGTGTAAGAAGTAAATCAGTGGGTGTAAGAAGTAAATCAGTGGGTTTAAGAAATATAACAGAATCAAGCCTTATTAAACACACGGTACTAATTACACTCTGAACTTAAGCTCAGGTTTGAATAAATTACATTCACCCATAATGCATAAAATTTCTGAGGATTATAAGCTGTGCTGACGCACAAACTCAGCTTTATCTGACGTGACACTCTCAAGCTGACAAAAAAAGTTGAGAAAAATATCAATGTATTGTAGTATGTTTTCATAAAGGCAAAAATTAAAAAAACCAAGTTATCGCTTTATAAAGCCATGGTTCAGTAAAGTTATAAATTGATAGAACTATTAAAGAAGTATAATTGCACAAGTGAGTTGACATCACGTGAGGTGACATCACGTGAGGTGACATCACGTGAGGTGACATCACGTGAGGTGACATCTCCACTGCGTAAGATCACTGTTGTTCTGTTACGTGTAGCAGCACTGCTACTTGTTTAAGAGGATTACATTGCATAGCATTGCAGACACACACACACGCACGCACACACATACATATATATATATATATATATATATATATATATATATATATATATATATATATATATATATATATATATATATATATATACATATTTTTTTTCAACAAACCGGCCGTATCCCACCAAGGCAGGGTGGCTCATAAAGAAAAACGAAAGTTTCTCTTTTTAAATTTAGTAATTTATACAGGAGAAGAGGTTACTAGCCCCTTGCTCCCGGCATTTTATTCGCCTCTTACAACACGCATGGCTTACGTAGTAAGAATTCTGTTCCACTTCCTCATGGAGATAAGAGGAAATAAACAAGAACAAGAACTAGAAAGAAAATAAAAGAAAACCCAGTGGGGTGTGTATATATGCTTGTACATGTATGTATGTAATATATATATATATATATATATATATATATATATATATATATATATATATATATATATATATATATATATATATATATATATATATAATATAATATAATATATAATATAATATAATATATTTATATCTACGTAACTATCTCCTCGGATTATCCTACAATATATTTTACTAAACAATAAATATATCTGCTTCAAAATGCATACATTTTTTTCCCTTTAAACATTTAATTCAGAATTATTCGAGTGAGAACTGAATACAAATCAAAGCAGAATTTCCTTTAGGGAAATTCTGCTTTTCAAATAAAGTGATTAATGTTGCTAATGGAAAAAAAGAGGAAGAGAGAGAGTATTTTTAGATTACATTATTTTTGTGTAATTCTTTCAAAAACAGAGAGGGGAAAAATATATTAAAATACGGTATTTGTGCCTCGTGTATTGGGGTTTATGGTAATTTTGTTGGAGAATGTAGAGGTGTGTAATTCTTGGGGGCGGAAAATTTGCCTATAATTAAAGAGATGGCGATGCGTGGTATTTTCACGTGACTGCCAGATGTAAACAATAATCCACCAATCACGTTGCAGCGAGCATTATATAGCCACGCCCACTGGCACTTCCCCCGATCTCCCCCCCCTCCTTTCACTACCTCTCTTCCCCTCTGGTTTAGAACAGGTTTTCAACACGATAGAAAGCCGTTTTAATGTTTTCAGCCTGTTTTCTAGAAGCATGTGTTAAACACTTTCGAAACTTGTTTTATTCCGGTTTTCAACCTGTTTTCCAACCGTTTTTCAACACGTTTGAAGCCTGTTCTATACTGTTTTTTTCAGCCTATTTCTAACCTGTTTCAAAAATCTCCCCTACGTAGGTTTTTAATCTGAAATCTTGTTTTCAGTATCTTTTCAATTTGATGGAAACCTGTTTACTATTAGTTTTCAATCTACTTTCTGCTTACTTTCACTCGCTTTTCTTCTCGTTTTCAACCTGTTTTCTGTTTGTTCTCACCCAGTTTCTACTTGTTTTCAATCGGGTTTCTACTAAAATAAGGAAGAATAAAAGAGACCAAAATAAGGAAGGAGAAAACCCAAAATAATGTAGAACAATAGAACTTAAAATGCACCTAATTTTTTTTTTTCACTGAGTCCTTCAGACTGTTTAATAATAACAGGAAGAACAGACTAAACAGGAAACAGCAGGAAGAACAGAAAAAGACAATAAGAGAGGGATAGAAAAAAGGATGAGCAATCTCTCAGTCAGATGAGGCTAGGAGGCTCCCCCCACCCCACGCCATTAATAACGACAGACGACCTCCTCTCCCCTACCCACAGGGAGGCAGCAGCAGCAGCAGCAGCAGCAGCAGCTTTAGCATTAGCATTAGTAGCAGTAGTAGCAGAAGCAGCAGGCAACAGCAGCAGCAGTAGTATCTGTTGCATCATCAACATCAGCAGCTGCTACAATATTAACAGTAGTAGTACCAGCAGCATCAGTAACAACAACAACAGCAACTGCAGCCTCAGCGGCAGCAGCAGCACCTACACCCAAGAGGCCATTTGCATACGACTGGGAAAACATGACTGGAAAGATTATAGTGGAAGCTGTGTGGAAGAGAGAGAGAGAGAGAGAGAGAGAGAGAGAGAGAGAGAGAGAGAGAGAGAGAGAGAGGAAGGGAGAACCTCGTGAAATCCAAACTGCAGTACGTTTAAAGAAATAGAACTTGCCATTAAGTGACAAAAAGCCACTTTCATAAAACCCACCCAAAGTGGTCAGGCCATTTAACCTTCCTTTCCCCTCTCTTACTGACTATCGACAACCTCTCTCTCTCTCCCTCTCTCTCTCTCTCTCTCTCTCTCTCTCTCTCTCTCTCTCTCTCTCTCTCTCTCTCTCTCTCTCTCTCTCTCTCTTGTTGCTTGTCTACACACTCTCTTTTTTTGTTTATCTACACTCTCTCTCTTGCTGTTTATCTGCAACTTATCTCTTATTGTTCATCCACAATCTTTCTCTTGCTGACTATCCACAATCTTTTACTTGCTAACTCTCCACAGCCTTTCTCTTGCTAACTCTCCACATCCTTTCTCTTATTGACTATCCACAACCGTCTATATCTCTTCTATCTTGCTCCAATCCTTCCCTCGACCCATTCTAGTCAATGGTCTTGAAGCCAGACAAAAAAAGTCGTAGGCATATTTGCCTGAGAGCCAAGAGGCTTCTCCCCCTTACACACACATACACACAGTACGGATCTTTCCTCTGCCATCTCCCTCTCTTCTCTCTGTCATCTGCTTCACATTTCTCTTACCTTAGATTCAATTTAAAATTTTTAAGTGTTCATTCTTATTTTTTTACAAACAATTTTATACGAAAGTGACCGTCACCTGAACAGATATTAAGAGGTGACAACATAGCCCAAGACAACATGGCTACGTAAGGTTGTGTGTCCCTCAGCTACTCAACATAGCCCAAGACAACATGGCTATTTAAGGTTGTCTCTCCCTCAGCTACTCAACATAGCCCAGACAACATGGCTATTTAAGGTTGTCTCTCCCTCAGCTACTTAACATAGCTCAAGACAACATGGCTAAACAAGACTGTCTCCAATATATTCTCCACTATTCTCGCAAAAATCCCCAAGTCAATAGAGAATAATAAAAATCAGCTGGAGAATGAGAGACACAATACCGTGGCTGTATCTGCTCAACAATACCGTGGGTTCATACACCCCACAATACCGTGGTTCCATCTACCTCACAATACCGTGGCTGCATCTGTTCCACAATACCATGGTTCCATCTACTCCACAATACCGTAGATCCAATCCACAATACCATGGTTCCATCTACTCCACAATACCGTGAATCCATCTACTCCACAATACCGTGGATTCATCTACTCCACAATACCGTGGATCCATCTACTCCACAATACCCTGGATCCATCTACTCCACAATACCCTGGATCCATCTACTCCACAATACCATGGATCCATCTACTCCGCAATACCCTGGATCCATCTACTCCACAATACCATGGATCCATCTACTCCACAATACCGTGGATCCATCTACTCCACAATACCCTGGATCCATCTACTCCACGATACCATGGATCCATCTACTCCACAATACCCTGGTCCCATCTAGTCCACAATACCATGGATCCATCTACTCCGCAATACCCTGGTCCCATCTAGTCCACAATACCCTGGATCCATCTACTCCATAGCCACTGGATAACTCTCATCATAGCACTCAGCATAGCACTCAGCACGACACTCAGCATGGCACTCAGCACGACACTCAGCATGGCACCTATAATAACCTAACGTCACCACGCCTCTGTTGATGGCGCACTCATTGCTCTAACACATAACATTCTTAAATTCTGCAGTGCACACTGCCATCAGCAACAGCCGGCTAATACAACAAGCGCTGAATCATACATGCCTCACTAAAACACTGGTTGAAAATTAAATCCGTTTGAATGATTCACGAGACCGTCTTCAACCAACACTAGGAAGAAAGGTTTGTACATCTTGGCGCATAGGTCCAATGAACGTCAAAAATTAGACAGTCAGTCAGTCAATCAGTCAGTCAGTCAGTCAGTCAGTCAGTCAGTCAGTCAGTCAGTCAGTCAGTCAGTAAATCAGTCAGTCAGTCAGTCAGTCAGTCAGTCAGTCAATCAGTCAGCCAGTCAGTCAGTCAGTCAATCAGTCAGCCAGTCAGTCAGTCAGTCAGTCAGTCAGTCAGTCAGTCAGTCAGTCAGTCAGTCAGTCAGTCAGTCAGTCAGTCAGTAAATCAGTCAGTCAGTCAGTCAGTCAGTCAGTCAGTCAGTCAGTCAATCAGTCAGTCAGTCAGTCAGTCAGTCAGTCAGTCAATCAGTCAGTCAGTCAATCAGTCAGTCAGTCAGTCAGTCAGTCAGTCAGTCAGTCAGTCAGTCAGTAAATCAGTCAGTAAATCAGTCAGTCAGTCAGTCAGTCAGTCAGTCAGTCAGTCAGTCAGTCAGTCAGTCAGTCAGTCAGTCAGTCAGTCAGTCAGTCAATCAGTCAGCCAGTCAGTCAGTCAGTCAGTCAGTCAGTCAGTCAGTCAGTCAGTCAGTCAGTCGGCTAGTTAATAAGTTAGTTAGGTACTTCGTTAGTAATTTAGTAAGTAAGATTGTTTGTTTGCTTGTTAGTTATATAGATAAATATTTCAGAGAACCGACAAGTTGAGAAGTTAGACACATGTGCAACACTTGGGTATTTTTATTGTGGAAACGTTTCGCCAACCAGTGGCTTCCTCAGTCCAATACAGATAAGAACGGCTGAAGATCAGAATGAATTTGAGGTAATCAGTCCCTCAGCCTGGAGTCGATGTGTTCAGTCCATCAATCTTAATAAGAGTACAGCATATGCACGGAGAAGAGTCTTATATTTCGCAGATAGGTGAAGCGAAGCAGTCGTAGGCGGTGTCACTGACCTATAGGTATGACCTACTTCTATCTATGGATTTTTCTATGGTGACACAGCCTACGACTGCGTCGCCTTACCTGTCTGCAGGTGGACTGATCACACAGACTCTAGGCTGAGGGACTGATTACCTCAAAGTCTTTCTGATCATTAATCATTCTTCTCTGTATTGGACTGAGGAAGACACTGGTTGGCGAAACGTTTCTATATTAAAGATACCCAAACTTCGCACAAGTGTCTAATTTATCAGTTTGCTTGTTATCTTGTTTGTTAAACTGGAACAAAAATTAAACGGTCATGAGCAAAACTGTACCCATTCCTGACCAGAAGTAACAAGAGGAACGGCCCACCCAGGACCTGTACCCGGCGTCAGTAACCCTCCACGAGCTGATTTAAGCAGGTTACAACCTGTTTAGGAATGATGGGTTAATTGGTACTTATCTGTTCTTCATGCTAGGGATATGGAGGAGTATGGATCTTATCCTGAATTCGCCTCTCCCTGGAGTCTTAATCCACCAGTCTTCACAAAATCCTCGATCCGAGTTATAAACACTGTCTGGTGGCACACTGAGTTTACACTACACTTAATTTAGTTACTGTTCAGTAAGGAGCATTGAAATTTTGGTCAAAGCTGCACTATTCAGACATTGTTCCTTATACATATCTTTGATTCAATGCCAAATATGAAGTTGATTGGTTGAGGTTTAGCCTATAGCATTTGTGATTGAAATTTTGGAATATGTCTGTATTACTGAGTAGCGAAGCGCAGTGTTTTATGTACTGTATCTATGTACTCTGCAGTATTTATAAACATTAACTAACTTTCTCTCTTTTCAGATACTCTGATTACTTATATACTTTACTACTGAGATGCTACAATGTCAACAAGGAAAGCCACGGAACATGACTCACGAAATTGTGGTCACAGTGGTGCTTATGCTAACCTTCCTATGGTGTAGAAATATACCTAGTTGGACGAATCTTATTGTGGCTAGCTGGTCCAGTGGCTAACGCGACGGTCTGGAGTTTTGAGACTCTCTGATCGCGGGTTCTATCCCCGCCCGTGGTATTTTTTTTTTTCACGGAACATGTATTGTTTGACCATACCAGTGTTCTTCCAATGAACAAACTTCCACCCCAAGGTGATATGTTAAGGAACTGCGATATAAATGTGATGAAGGAAAGTTTACTGATGTTTCAGTGATTATCAAGATAGCAGCTAAGGATTGTTCTGAACTATGACAGAAAACTATTGGAGACAGAAAGACTATTCCTATTCTCAGCCAGAAAACTATTGAGGAAAGATTGAGAAAATTGTACAGTAGAGGAATAGAACTTAATAAGAACAAAAATGTCTCCAAAAAAAGCTACATTTCAGGACGAAATGAACGAATTATTTGATATATGTAGTTGTTTCTGTCCTGCTGCTCCTGTTAAGATGATAGATGTAAAATAAAAGTGTGACGGATACCATCTGGACTATAATTGTGATGTGAAAGTTCCTAAACGTGAGGTACAGTTCCTTCTTGACCAGAGAGGCGATAGGAAGATGAAAATTGGCTGTGTTGACATGACAGTAACGAGGATGTGGGATACAGTGACTGTAAAAGAGGAGCAGGATGCAGCCAGAGCCAGGAAGCAGCTGGAGGAAAGACAGAGTGAACCGGCAGCTGGAGAAGTTTCTGATTCTGACGATAATTCAGATGATGCCAGAGATGCTGTATCTTGAGTGGTCTGACTGCCAGCAGCTCTCAGCAGAACAGAACAAGACTCCTCACACTGGCAGCCATATGTGACCGATACTTGATCAGTGATTATGCTGGAGCTGCCATTGCTACCTCCACCTTAATGGACTATGACATTATCACCAAGGACGACAAAAGTCAGGTTATTGGACCACGGAAGTTATGAGATGCCAGACACAAATACCGAATGGAGAGGCAAGAAAATGAACTAGCAAACTTTGAAAATATCACATCACTGTATTATGATGGTAAGAAGACCTCCACTCGTGTAATGACAAAGAATGAGAAGACCAAGAAATGGAGTCCAAATATAGTGGTGAAAGATCATTACATCATCATGGTGGAGGCATGATGATGTAATGATCTTTCAACTTATCTCCCTCGTGTGACTCTCAGGTCAGGCCGTGGAAACGAGATTGCCAAGACTATCTATACATTTCTGGTGGAACAGAAACTAACTCGACAGCCTGTTGTATGTGTTGGTTGTGACCGAACCAACGTAAATGTCGGAGCTGACAAAGGAGGCATTCATCATCTTGAAATGTTGCTTGGTCATCCTCTCCATTATTTCATCTGTCAGCTTCATGGAAATGAGCTGCCATTCCGGGCTGCTTTCTGCCTTTAAGACGGTAAGCCATTGGAGCATTGGAGAGGTCCCATTGGCAAGCAAATCAAGGATCCTCTGAGCTGCCAGTTTTTGCTTTCCAGCCAGTCAATTTCACAATTTCCCTGCTCTGAATGACAAGGTGACAGAGGATCTGTCCTGGGACCAGAAATACTTGTATAGCATTTGCAAAGGAGTGATCACAGGTGTGGTTGATGATGACTTGTCTGCTCCTGAACCAGGTCCACCGTGTGCGTCAAGGTGGAGGACTGTATGTGGCAACATCAAGACCCAGTCAGGAGCTGGAAAGAGTCGTCATTATGATTTTAAAGTTCAGTGCTTCAATGTGGTTCCACATCAAGCTGCTCCCTTATGTCACACACAGTCCAAAGAATGTCTTCCAGTCACTGCAATTTATGAGACATCTGAACAGTGAAGAAAAGAAGATAATAAAGAAGATTGTCCAAAGAAATTCCTACTTTTCTCAGACAGATCAGCTGCTACTTGGTATGTGTGCTGATGAAGACATGACTGTGAGAGACAAAGCTATCTCAATGATAAGAAAAATCTGAGAAGAGAATCAGCAGACAGAAGAAAGTACTGAGAGCTCTGATGAGGATGGAGAAGATTCTGCTGATGATGTTGATGAGGACTTGTTAATCTACACAGATGATGGGAATGACAGTGAAGATGAAGAGAATGACAATGTGGCTCGTATTGTTATCTCAAGAAAAGTAGTGATTCCCAAACTAATGTGGCAAGCAAAGAACTATCATTCCATGACTGACTGGAAGACTGAACTCAAAACTGAGCCTCCTTTTATTGCTTCTCTATCAGATCAACAGGTTCTGAAAATTATTGAGACTCCACTGGAGGTGACCAAGTGGCCAAACAACACTTAAGCTCTTGACAGAGGGATAAAACTGATGACTGAAGCTTACATGAAAGAATATTTTCCAGGAAAGTGATGCCCGAGTTCCGCACCAAGAAAGGCTTCACTTATGACTTGTAATACTTTAAAATTAAATAGTTGATAATTGATATAACCCATGTAAATTTGATTATATAATCTTCACAACCAAAAATTATATAAACTCTTGATTATTATACTGGCAACCAATAAATTATAACTAATTGCTTTCACTGGTGCATAATTTGACGAAAAGTCGATCGCGATGCAGCAGGTCG
>NC_091294.1:28844795-28849795 GCF_038502225.1 Cherax quadricarinatus | reverse complement strand
CTTCCTTCAAGACATTGAGTGGGAGAGGGAACTGACAGGAAAACCAGTACAAGAAATGATGGACTATGTAGCAACAAAATGCAAGGAGGCAGAGGAGAGGTTTGTTCCCAAGGGAAACAGAAATAATGGGAAGAAAAGAACGAGTCCTTGGTTCACCCAAAGGTGTAGGGAGGCAAAAACTAGGTGTACTAGAGAATGGAAAAGGTACAGAAGACAGAGAACTCAGGAACATAAAGAAATCAGCCGAAGAGCCAGAAATGAATATGCAGAGATAAGAAGGGAGGCTCAGAGACAATATGAAAATGACATAGCATCAAAAGTAAAGACTGACCCGAAGCTGTTGTACAGCCACATCAGGAGGAAAACAACAGTCAAGGACCAGGTAATCAGACTGAGGAAGGGTGATGGGGAATTCACAAGAAACGACCAAGAGGTATGTCAGGAGCTCAACACAAGATTTAAAGAGGTATTTACAGTGGAAACCAGTAGGACTCCAGGAAATCAGAACAGGGGGGCACACCAGCAAGTGCTGGATGAGGTACATATAACCAAGGAGGAGGTGAAGAAGCTGCTATGCGAACTTGACACCTCAAAGGCGGTGGGACCAGACAACATCTCTCCATGGGTCCTTAAAGAGGGAGCAGAGATAATGTGTGAGCCATTAACAAAGATCTTCAACACATCATTTGAAACTGGGCAACTCCCTGAGGTATGGAAAATGGCAAATGTAGTCCCAATTTTTAAAAAGGGAGACAGACATGAGGCACTAAACTACAGACCTGTGTCACTAACGTGTATAGTATGCAAGGTCATGGAGAAGATCATCAGGAGGAGAGTGGTGGGGCACCTGGAAAGAAACAAGTGTATAATTGACAACCAGCATGGTTTCAGGGAAGGAAAATCCTGTGTCACAAACCTACTAGAGTTTTATGACAAGGTGACAGAAGTAAGACAAGATAGAGAGGGGTGGATCGACTGCATATTTTTGGACTGCAAGAAGGCCTTCGACACAGTTCCTCACAAGAGGTTACTGCAAAAGCTAGAGGATCAGGCACACATAACAGGAAAGGCACTGCAATGGATCAGAGAATACCTGACAGGGAGGCAACAACGAGTTATGGTACGCGACGAGGTGTCAGAGTGGGCGCCTGTGACAAGCGGGGTTCCACAGGGGTCAGTCCTAGGACCTGTGCTGTTCTTGGTATATGTGAACGACATAACGGAAGGGATAGACTCAGAAGTGTCCTTGTTTGCAGATGATGCGAAGTTAATGAGAAGAATCAAATCGGATGAGGATCAGGCAGGACTACAAAGAGACCTGGACAGGCTACAAACCTGGTCCAGCAACTGGCTCCTTGAATTTAACCCTGCCAAAAGCAAAGTCATGAAGATTGGGGAAGGGCAAAGAAGACCGCAGACACAATATAGTTTAGATGGCCAAAGACTGCAAACCTCACTCAAGGAAAAAATCTGGGGGTGAGTATAACACCGAGCATATCTCCTGAGGCGCACATCAATCAGAAAACTGCTGCAGCATACGGGCGCCTGGCAAACCTACGGATAGCGTTCCGATACCTCAGTAAGGATTCGTTTAAAACTCTGTATACCATTTACGTCAAGCCCATACTGGAGTATGCAGCACCAGTTTGGAATCCACACCTAGTCAAGCACGTCAAGAAATTAGAGAAAGTGCAAAGGTTTGCAACAAGACTAGTCCCAGAGCTACGGGGATTGTCCTACGAAGAAAGGTTGAGGGAAATCGGCCTGACGACATTGGAGGACAGGAGGGTCAGGAGAGACATGATAACGACATATAAAATACTGCGAGGAATAGACAAGGTGGACAAAGAGAGGGGACACAGACACAAAAGGTCACAATTGGAAGTTGAAGACTCAGATGAATCAAAGGGATGTTAGGAAGTATTTCTTCAGTCATAGAGTAGTCAGGCCGTGGAATAGCCTAGAAAGTGACGTAGTGGAGGCGGGAACCATACATAGTTTTAAGGCGAGGTATGATAGAGCTCATGGGGCAGGGAGAGAGAGGACCTAGTAGCAATCAGCGAAGAGGCGGGGCCAGGAGCTGTGACTCGACCCCTGCAACCACAAATAGGTGAGTACATATATATATATGTCGTGCCGAATATGTAAAACTGGTCAATTAACAAGAACTCATTTAAAATTAAGTCGTTTCTGAAATTTTCTCTTATACGTTTAAAGATATTTTTTTTTCATTAACGTTAATGTAATTTTTTATAATTTTGCACCAAAAGAATCTTAGAAAACTTACCTAACCTTATTATAACACAAACAATTTATTTTAGTCTAACCCAACTATATATATTTTAAATACGTTTACACTAATTTTGTACTAAACAAACAGAATCAAATATATTTTTTTCGTTAGGTTCAGAATGATTTTGGCGAAATTATTGCATACACAAATTTTCCCTTGTCCTATATTGCAAGATGAGCGTTGCTATTTAAGCCAAGATGGCAAGTTCAGCTTATTCGGCACGACATATATATATATATATATATATATATATATATATATATATATATATATATATATATATATATATATATATATATATATATATATATATATATATATATATATATATATATATATATGTCGTGCCGAATAGGCAGAACTTGCGATCTTGGCTTAAATAGCAATGCTCATCTTGCCATATAGGACAAGTGAAAATTTGTGTATGCAATAATTTCGCCAAAATCATTCTGAACCTAACGAAAAAAATATATTTCACTGTGCTTGTTTAGTATTAAATTATTGTAAACAAATCTAAAATATATTTAGTTGGGTTAGGCTAAAATAAATTGTTCTTGTTATAATAAGGTTAGGTAAGTTTTCTAAGATTCTTTTGGAGCAAAATTAAGAATTTTTACATTAACATTAATGAAAAAAACATATCTTTAAATGTATAATAGAAAATTTTAGAAAGGACATAATTTTAAATGAGTTCTTGCTAATTGACTAGTTTTACATATTCGGCACGACATATATATATATATATATATATATATATATATATATATATATATATATATATATATATATATTATATGTATATATATATATATATATATACATATATATATATATATATATATATATATATATATATATATTATATGTATATATATATATATATATATATATATATACATATAATATATATATATATAGATATATATAGATATATATATATATATATATATATATATATATATATATAATATATATATATTGGGGCGCCTTGCTGGCCCAATTCACACAGAATATACGTGTATTTGCGGCGAAGCGCAAGCAGACCAATACGGTCTGCATGGTCTTAACTGTTCCAAAACCAAGGGCTGGCATGCAAGACACAATGAGGTCAACGACATCATAAAGTGAACCCTTGCTACAGCTGGATGCCCAGGCGAGAGGGAGCCCCGATCACTAGCAGCCAACAATACCGACAACCCAGTAAACCGCCCCGACGGGATCACCATTTATCCTTGGAAGAATGGCAAGCTCTTAGCATGGGACTATACTTGTGTGTCCACACTGGCTGACACCTATATCCATCACAGTGTGGGGCGACAGGGAGGAGCTGCTGACCACAGGGAGGAGTACAAGTTCAGCAAGTACAGGGACATAAGCCAACAGTATCAATTTGCCCCAGTGGGATCAGAGACCTTGGGATCATGGGGAAAACTGCCACACATTTCCTTAAAGAATATATATATATGTATATATGTATATATATGTATATGTATATATGTATATATATGTATATGTATATATGTATATATATATATATATATATATGGGATCATGTGGAAAAATGCCACACATTTCCTTAAAGAATATATATGTATGTATATATGTATATATATGTATATATGTATATATATGTATATGTATATATGTATATATACGTATATGTATATATATATATATACATATATACACATTTCCTTAAAGAATTGGGTTCCAGACTCTTCGACACCACCAGGGACCCAAGGGCAGCCACTTTCATGTTCCAGCGCCTCAGCGTGGCCATCCAGAGAGGAAATGCTTGCTGCATACTTGGCTCGCGTCCGGCTTCGGAGGAGCTGGAGGAAATTCATGATCTTTGAAACATTGTACCATTGTATTCATGTTTGTGTTTTTCTGTAAATGTATTCTGTTTATTATTAAATGTTTACATAGAATATAAAATATAGGGGGTGGTAGGAGAAGAAAATATTCAAACAGCTCCGGGGAGAACATTAAGTTTTCCCTGAGGTACGTTTATTGTCTTCTCTGAGGATGAGGGTTCCCATTCCAGCTACATAGGTGGTACTACATATATATATATATATATATATATATATATATATATATATCAATAACAATATTGCGACTAGTCGAGGACTCGATCCCATGTCAGTGTGGCCCGCCTCATGGTGAGCGAAAATCACATGACTAACCCATAGGACCACTCAATTCTACAAGAATCATGCATCCAGCAGAGCTCGGTGTTTTACCTTGATCCGAGGACATACGTAGTGTGGGTGGTGTGGGACCGTATGTTCTCGGATCACGGTAAAACACCTAGCTCTGCAGGGTGCGTGATTCTTGAAGGGTTGCATGGTCCTGTGAGTTATAGCGTCATCTGATTTTCACTCACCATGAGGCGGGCCAAAACGACATGGGTTCCTGCCCCTGTATATATATATATATATATATATATATATATATATATATATATATATATATATATATATATATATACACAAATGAGAGAGTGGGTGAGATGTTATCAACAAATTTTGTTGAAAATAAGAAAAAGTTTTGGAGTGAGATTAACAAGTTAAGAAAGCCTAGAGAACAAATGGATTTGTCAGTTAAAAATAGGAGAGGAGAGTTATTAAATGGAGAGTCAGAAGAATTGGGAAGATGGAAGGAATATTTTGAGGAATTGTTAAATGTTGATGAAGATAGGGAA
>NC_091294.1:28829795-28837295 GCF_038502225.1 Cherax quadricarinatus | reverse complement strand
ACAGGAAAGAGTAAGGTTATGAGGATAACAAAAAGATTAGGTGATGAAAGATTGGAAATCAGATTGGAGGGAGAGAGTATGGAGGAGGTGAATGTATTCAGATATTTGGGAGTGGACGTGTCAGCGGATGGGTCTATGAAAGATGAGGTGAATCATAGAATTGATGAGGGGAAAAGGGTGAGTGGTGCACTTAGGAGTCTGTGGAGACAAAGAACTTTGTCCTTGGAGGCAAAGAGGGGAATGTATGAGAGTATAGTTTTACCAACGCTCTTATATGGGTGTGAAGCATGGGTGATGAATGTTGCAGCGAGGAGAAGGCTGGAGGCAGTGGAGATGTCATGTCTGAGGGCAATGTGTGGTGTGAATATAATGCAGAGAATTCGTAGTTTGGAAGTTAGGAGGAGGTGCGGGATTACCAAAACTGTTATCCAGAGAGCTGAAGAAGGGTTGTTGAGGTGGTTTGGACATGTAGAGAGAATGAGTGAAACAGAGTGACTTCAAGAGTGTATCAGTCTGTAGTGGAAGGAAGGCGGGGTAGGGGTCGGCCTAGGAAAGGTTGGAGGGAGGGGGTAAAAGAGGTTTTGTGTGCGAGGGGCTTGGACTTCCAGCAGGCATGCGTGAGCGTGTTTGATATTAGTGAATGGAGACAAATGGTTTTTAATACTTGACGTGCTGTTGGAGTGTGAGCAAAGTAACATTTATGAAGGGATTCAGGGAAACCGGCAGGCCGCACTTGAGTCCTGGAGATGGGAAGTACAGTGCCTGCACTCTGAAGGAGGGGTGTTAATGTTGCAGTTTATAAACTGTAGTGTAAAGCACCCTTCTGGCAAGACAGTGATGGAGTGAATGATGGTGAAAGTTTTTCTTTTTCGGGCCACCCTGCCTTGGTGGGAATCGGCCAGTGTGATAATAAAAAAAATATGTATATATATATATATATATATATATATATATATATATATATATATATATATACATTTATTTATTTATTTATTTATTTATTTATAACAGGGACCAAAGTTTCTGAACCGGTCAATTAGGTAGAACTCTTTTAAAATTAAATCCTTTCTTAAATTTTCTCTTATACATTTAAAGATATATATTTTTCATTTATGTTAATGTAAAATTAATAATTTTGTACCAAGAGAATCTTAGAAAACTTACCTAACCTTATTATAACAGGTACAATTTAATTTAGCCTCTTTTTATTTTTTTTTAATAAGGCATCCGCTGTTTCCCACCAAGGCAGGTGACCCGAAAAATTAAAAACTTTCATCATCATCATTCACTCCATCACTGTCTTGCCAGAGGCATGCTTACACTACAGTTATAAAACTGCAACATTAACACCCCTACTTAAGAGTGCAGACACTGTACTTCCCATCTCCAGGACTCAAGTCCGGCCTGCCGGTTTCCCTGAATCCCTTCATAAATGTTACCTTGCTTACACACCAACAGTACGACAAGTCCTAAAAACCATTTATCTCCATTCGGTCCTATATAACACGCTCAAGCCCCTCTCACACAAAACCTCCTTTATCCCCTTCCTCCAACCTTTAATAGGCCGACCCTTACCCCGCTTTCCCTCCACTAGAGATTTATACACTCTCGAAGTCATTCTTTTTCGTTCCATCCTTTCTGTATGTTCAAACCATCTCAATAACCCCTCCTCAGCCTTCTGGATAATAGTTTTGGTAATCCCACACCTCCTCCTAATCTCTAAACTACGGATTCTCTGCATTATATTCACACCACACATCGCCCTCGCACATTGCATCTTCACTACCTCCAGCCTTCTTGTTACAACATTCCCAACCTATGCCTAACACCCATACAAGAGTGTTGGTATAACTATACTCTCATACATTCTCCTCTTTGCTTTCATTGATAAAGTTTTTTGTCTCCACAGACTCTTCAGTGCACCACTCACCTTTTTCTCTAGTCAATTCTATGATTCACTTCAACCTTCAATAGACCCATCTACTGACACGTCCACTCCCAAATTTCTGAACACATTCGCCTCCTCCATATTCTCTCCCTCCAATCTTCCATTACCTAAGTTGTTTTTGGATATCCTCATCACCTTACTCTTCCATATTTTCCCTTTAATTTCCTTCTCTTACATACTCTACCAAAACTCATCCACCAACCTCTCCATTTTCTCTTCAGAATCTCCCTAAAGCACAGTGTCATCACCAAAGAGCAACTGTCACAACTCCCATTTTGTGCTAGATTCTTTATTTTTTAACCCCACACCTCTTGCCAACACCCGAGCATTCACTTTTCTTACAACTCCATCTATAAATATACTGAACAACCATGGTGATATCACACATCCTTATCTAAGGTCTACTTTTACTGGAAAATAATCTCCCTCTCGCCTACTTACTCTAACCTGAGCCTCACTATCCTAGTAAAAACTTTTCACCGCTTTCAGTAACCTACTTCTTCCATACATTTGCAACATCTGCCACATTGCCCTCCTATGCACCCTATCACACACCTTTTCCAAATCCATAAATGCCACAAAAACTATTTTACCCTTATCTAAATAATGTTCACCTATATGTTTCACTGCAAACACCTGGTCCACACACCCCCTACCTTTCCTAAAGCCTCTTTGTTCATCTGCTATCCTACTCTCCATCTTACTCTTAATTATTTCAGCAATAACACATACACTTTACTATGTATACTCAACAGACTTATTCCCTTATAATTTTTACATTCTCTTTTGTCCCCTTTACCTTTATACAAAGGAACTATGCATGCTCTCTGCCAATCCCTAGGTACCTTACCCTCTTCCATACATTTATTAAATAAATGCACTAACCACTCCAAAACTATATCCCCACTTGCTTTTAACATTTCTGTCTTTATTCCATCAATCCCAGCTGCTGTACCCCCTCTCATTCTACCCACTGCCCCACGCACTTCCCCCACACTCACAACTGGTTCCTCATCACTCCTCAAGATGTTATTGCACCATGACCTATACACGAAATCACAGCTTCCCTATCTTCATCAACATTTAACAATTCCTCAAAATATTCCCTCCATCTTACCGATACCTCTAACTTTCCATTTAATAACTCTTCTCTCCTATTTTTAACTAACAAATCGATTCTTTCCCCAGGCTTTCTCTACTTATTAATCTCACTCTAAAACTTTTTCTTATTTTCAACAAAAATTTGTTGATACCATCTCACCCACTCTCTCAATTGCTCTCTTTTTACATTGCTTCACCATTCTCTCATACGCTAAGTTTTGCTCTTTTACTCGTCTCTTTACATCATTCCTCCAATCGCTCTTCTTCCCTCCCGCACCCACTTTCCTGTAGCCACAAACTTCTGCTGAACACTCAAACTTACCCTATACATCTCCTGCCCCATTGCCTATACTCTCACTAGCCCATCTTTTCTCCATCAGTTGTTTATATCTTACGCTAAATGCCTCCTTTAGTTTATAAACCTTCACTCTTATTTGATGCGTCCATTTCCTTGTATCCCATCTACCTTTTACTCTCAGTGTAGCTACAACTTAAAAGTGATCTGATATATCTGTGGCCCCTCTATAAACATGTACATCCTGAAGTCTACCCTACAGTCTTTTATCTACCAATACGTAATCAAACAAACTACTGCCATTACGCCCTACATCATATCTTGTATACTTATTTATCCTCTTTTTCTTAAAATATGTTATCTATAACCAAACCCCTTTTTTATACAAAGTTCAGCCAAATGCTCTCCATTATCATTTACACCTGGCACCCCAAACTTACCTACCACACCCTCTCTAAGCGCTACTCTTACTTTAGCATTTAGGTCCCGTACCACAATTACTGTCTCACTTGGCTCTAAAGTTCCTACACACTTGCTTAACATCTCCCTAAATCTCTCTCGCTCCTCTACACGCTTCTCTTCTCCACGTGCATACACACTTATTATAACCCACTTTTCACATCCGACTTTTATTTTAATCCACATAATTCTTGAATTTATACATTTATATTCCCTCTTCTCTCACCATAACCGATCACTGAACATTATTGCTACCCCTTCCATAGCTCTAAGTCTCTCAGATACTCCTGACTTAATTCCATTTATTTCTTCCCACCGAAACTCCCCTACCCTGTTCTCAGCTTTGTTTCCCTTAGGGCCAGGACATTTTCATTCATAGCATTAGCAACCATTTCTTTCTTATCATCCGCACTACATCCACACACATTCAAACATCCCAAATTTAAAAAAGTTTTTCTTTTCCTTGTTTTAAGTCATTGTAAACTTATCTAAGATATATTTAGCTGGATTAGGCAGTAGGTTGGTAGACAGCAACCACCCAGCGAGGTACTACCATCCTGTGGCAGTAGGTTGGTAGACAGCAACCACCCAGCGAGGTACTACCGTTCTACCAAATGAGTGTGAAACACAAGCCTGTAATTGTTTTGCATGATGGTAGGATTGCTGGTGTCTTTTTCTTTCTCATAAACATACAACGCTGCAGATATATCTTCCTACTTCTACTTACACTTTGGTCACACAACACTTGCATGTACAAGCATATATATGCTAACCCCCCTGGGTTTTCTTCTACTTTCTTCCTAGTTCTTGCTCTTCTTTATTTCTGTTTATCTCTATTGGGAAGTGGAACAGGATTCTTCCTCTGTAAGCCATGCGTGTCGTACGAGGTTACTAAATGCGAGGAGCAATAGGCTAGTAGCTCCTTCTCCTGTATAAACTACTTAATAATAAACAAACACAATGAAACATTTTTTTCGTTAGCTTCAGAATGATTTTTTCCGAAATTACTGCATGCACAAATTTTCGTCTGCCTTATTCGGCAAGAAGAGCGGGGCTATTTAAGCCAAAATCGTACATTTTACCTATTCGCCACGATACATCTATCCATCTATCTATCTGTCTATTCGAATTCGCAAGAGCAGGCGAAATATACACAAACACTGATCTCTGGCTGAAGGAGACTCGAACCTACGAACCTTGGAACAAGGTACGCAGTGCTTTACCAATCTACCCACACTGGACCAATACCTTGGAGTTCAGCTTGCGCTAGACTTTGATCCAAGGCAGCCAGCTTTCAGGGAGAAGGCTTATAGCTTTTCATCTCATCCCCTGCATGCATCAGCCTTACTAGAGATATTAACAATGCAAGGTTCGAGTCTCGTTCAGCCAGAGATCAGTGTTTGTGTATATATATATATATATATATATATATATATATATATATATATATATATATATATATATATATATATATATATATATATATATATATATATGCAAATAATTGCATTGGCAGGTCCCTAGTAGCAGTAGACATGTCACTCCTGTTGCGGACACACGTGGCTGTGGCAAGCTAAGGACTGTTTCATTTTCCTCTCTTTTGGAATACCAGTTACACAAGCAGTTTTCGTATTATTGCATCCACGAACAAGTGGTTATAGGCAAATGACAACTGCACTGTTGTATGTAACAGTGATGGTTCAGTGGTTTAGGGCGTCTCGAATTTTGGCAGGCTACCAGGGTGGCGTGTTAAAGCTTGAATTTATAAATTAGATCGTTAATATGTAAATATAATTCAGCTCAAATTTTTATTTATTTCTTTTTTTAAGAGTTTAGGCAATGGACAAACACTAAAATTGTACCTGATGATGGATAATTTAAACATTGAAACTGAACTTTTTCTCGCAGAATCACTCGCTATCTCTCGAGTCAGTATATACACCGAGAGGAATGTATATATCGTGCCTAATAGGCAATGGAAAATTTATGTATGTAATAATTTGGCAAAAATCATTCTGACCCTAACGAGAAAAAAATATTTCATTGTGTTTGTTTATTATTAAATTATTGTAAACTTATCTAAAATATATTTAGTTGGGTCAAGCTAAATTAAATTGCGCTTGTTATAATAAGGTTAAGTAAGTTTTCTAAGGTTCTTTTGGTATAAAATTATTAATTTTTACATTAACATAAATGAAAAAAATATATCTTTAAACGCATAAGAGAAAATTTTAGAAAGGACTTAATTTTAAATGAGTTCTTGCTAATTGACCAATTATACCTATTCGGCAAGACTTATACACTGAGAGTTTGTTTGAATTCCTAACTTAGGGATATAATATAATAAAGAAAAATAATAATAATAATAATAATAATAATAATAATAATCATAATAATAATAATAATAATGTCAGCATAGTTGCTGATCCCTTGTATATGTATATGTTTTCTGAGTATCATAGTACCATCCATATATTTTACATAGTTGACCCCTTGCTAGGTTCAGTGACTAGCTTGTGTGACGTCACGTGATGCCGCATGTGAGCGCTGCGCTCGCGGCCGTCTCCTCACTCCACCCTCAGGTCTACCACAAGGCAACACGGCAAGGCTGGGCATCCCCTTTCACACTCTGCTAATATAAGTGTTACCATCCACAAGTGTGTTTAACTCCAACCATCATATCTCCACGAACCCTCTCAACAATAATAATAATAAAAATAATAATAATAATAATATGAAGAAGAAGAAGAAGAAGAAGAAGAAGAAAAAGAAGAAGAAGAAAAAGAAGAAGAAGAAAGAAGAGAGACAACCCAGGCACTATGAGGAGAGAATGTCAAGATTCACTTGGGGAAGGAAAGTATGAGGTGCTACGAAGTACCACTTGTGGAGGGGGGTTCCCCCTCACCCCAGTGGGAAGTAGGGATGCCACGTCTTCAAAATGGGAGGTTGGGGTGCCAGCACTCTCCAGTGAAGATGGGGTGCCAGCACTCCCCAGTGGGAGAAGAGGGTGCCAGTGCTCCTCAGTGGAGATGGGGTGCCTCTAAATGTGGAATGGAGAAAGGGGTGCCACTGTCTAGTGGGAGGGGGAGAGTGTCACTCACCTGTGAGAGGGGGGAAGGGAGAAGCCATCCAGAAGCCAGGTAATGTGGGGTGTGGGAGTGCCAGTAGCTATGCACTTGAGGGAGACAGCTGGTCCAGGCTGCAGTGTCTGCTCGATGAAGCGGTACACCAGCTGGGGCGCCGCAGCTGGTGAGAGGAACGGGAAAAAAAGGTACTAGAAAATAATCAATATCAGTTTACAGGCGAAATTTTTGTACTACATCACACACACACACACACACACACACACACACACACACACACACACACACACACACACACACACACACACACACACACAAACACACACACACACACACACACACACACACACACACACACACACACACACACACACACACACACACACACACACACATACACACACAAAAGGAGAGCAAATATGACCCTAGTAAATTTGGAGATCGTGGGACATTTTAATAACAAGGAAATAGATCAGAGGATTAGCAATGTTAAGTAATAACATACTGGAGATGACGATGGAAACCCTCGTGTCATTTTGTTAAGAACACAACCAGAGAGAGAGAGAGAGAGAGAGAGAGAGAGAGAGAGAGAGAGAGAGAGAGAGAGAGAGAGA
>NC_091294.1:28812295-28824795 GCF_038502225.1 Cherax quadricarinatus | reverse complement strand
GAGCAGGAAGCAAGAGAGTTTAATCCGAGGAAGAAGAGCGGCAGCACTCCCTTGGACCAAGAGCTTTTCAGCAGCATCAAGGTCACCACCCTTTCAATGATGGGACTGCAGATAGGAACATCAAGGCTGCCTCTGCGAAAGGAGGATCGAGCCTTCATACACTCTGCACTCTGGAGGATCCGCAAGGGTTTAGCGCTCCACTTAGGTATGATAATAATAGTAATAATTATAATAATAATGTAAAGGCGAAAAACCAACAATAATAATAATAATAATAATAATAATAATAATAATAATAATAATAATAATAATAATAATAATAATAATAATAGTTATTATTATTTTAGAAATACCAATAATAATATTAATTATAATAATAATAATATTAATCATCATCAAAATGATGATAGGATGGGGGGACTTAGGGGTTACCAGGGGAAGGTGACTCACCTGGACAGAGACTGGAAGGGTGACCAGGGGAAGGTGACTCACCTGGACAGAGACTGGAAGGGTGACCAGGGGAAGGTGACTCACCTGGACAGAGGCTGGAAGGGTGACCAGGGGAGTGACTCACCTGGACAGAGGCTGGAAGGGTGACCAGGGGAAGGTGACTCACCTGGACAGAGGCTGGAAGGGTGACCAGGGGAGTGACTCACCTGGACAGAGGCTGGAAGGGTGACCAGGGGAAGGTGACTCACCTGGACAGAGAATGGAAGGGTGACCAGGGGAAGGTGACTCACCTGGACAGAGACTGGAAGGGTGACCAGGGGAAGGTGACTCACCTGGACAGAGGCTGGAAGGGTGACCAGGGGAGTGACTCACCTGGACAGAGGCTGGAAGGGTGACCAGGGGAAGGTGACTCACCTGGACAGAGAATGGAAGGGTGACCAGGGGAAGGTGACTCACCTGGACAGAGACTGGAAGGGTGACCAGGGGAAGGTGACTCACCTGGACAGAGGCTGGAAGGGTGACCAGGGGAGTGACTCACCTGGACAGAGGCTGGAAGGGTGACCAGGGGAAGGTGACTCACCTGGACAGAGGCTGGAAGGGTGACCAGGGGAGTGACTCACCTGGACAGAGGCTGGAAGGGTGACCAGGGGAAGGTGACTCACCTGGACAGAGAATGGAAGGGTGACCAGGGGAAGGTGACTCACCTGGACAGAGACTGGAAGGGTGACCAGGGGAAGGTGACTCACCTGGACAGAGGCTGGAAGGGTGACCAGGGGAGTGACTCACCTGGACAGAGGCTGGAAGGGTGACCAGGGGAAGGTGACTCACCTGGACAGAGAATGGAAGGGTGACCAGGGGAAGGTGACTCACCTGGACAGAGACTGGAAGGGTGACCAGGGGAAGGTGACTCACCTGGACAGAGACTGGAAGGGTGACCAGGGGAAGGTGATTCACCTGGACAGAGACTGGAAGGGTGACCAGGGGAAGGTGACTCACCTGGACAGAGACTGGAAGGGTGACCAGGGGAAGGTGATTCACCTGGACAGAGACTGGAAGGGTGACCAGGGGAAGGTGACTCACCTGGACAGAGACTGGAAGGGTGACCAGGGGAAGGTGACTCACCTGGGCAGAGACTGGAAGGGTGACCAGGGGAAGGTGACTCACCTGGGCAGAGACTGGAAGGGTGACCAGGGGAAGGTGACTCACCTGGACAGAGGCTGGTAGGGTGACCAAGGGAAGGTGACTCACCTGGACAGAGACTGAAAGGGCAACCAGGGGAAGGTGACTCACCTGGACAGAGACTGGAAGAGTGACCAGGGGAGTGACTCACCTGGACAGAGGCTGGAAAGTTGACCAAGGGAAGGTGACTCACCTGGACAGAGACTTGAAGGGTGACGAGGGGAAGGTGACTCACCTGAACAGAGACTTGAAGGGTGACCAGGGGAAGGTGACTCACCTGAACAGTGACTTGAAGGGTGACCAGGGGAGTGACTCACCTGGACAGAGATTGGAAGAGTGACTAGCAGGTGGGCAGAGTACCTGGTCTCACCAGCTGTGTTATTGGCCACACAGGTGTACTGGGCAGAGTCATCCACGCCCACACGACCCAGTACTAGTGACCCGCCCACCATCCACATCCCACTGCTGCCACCTAGTGCACGTGACCCCTTGTACCACCTGTATGGAAGAAGCAGGGAGGTTAGTACTAGTGAACTATGCCAGAGTACATCACTAGTGACTACAGTACATCACTAGTGACTAGAGTATATCACTAGTAACTAGAGTGCATCACTTGTGCCTAGAGTGCACCACTAATGACGAGAGTGCATCACTAGTGACTAGAGTGCATCACTAGTAACAATGGTGTATCACTAGTGACTTGAGTAGATCACTAGTGACTTGAGTAGATCACTAGTGACCAGAACACTCTGTGATGTACTTCATCACCCTCCAACAGACATGGGTACACTTGAGAACCCTTGAAAAGACTAAAGCATTTAAGTGTACAACTATATCATACAGAACTACACATTAAGCTAATAGGGAACATTAGAGTACATTGTACTACTTTGCTAGATTACAATATAATACATTAGATTTCTTAGAGGTACCAAGAAGTGTACTTGAGTACACACAAATTATTTCACACAGATACTCAATAGTAAACCGGCAAACACTTCAATAAACTGAGTACATTTTAGTACACTACAGACCTCTAGAGTACACTGAATATTTTAGAATACCTCTGAGTACACTACACAGCATTTGTCAACAACAATATACAGAGGCTTAAACTGCTGTGCACTACTGTGGTTTAGAGAACGTCAAAGTAACTTTGAATACTCTTGAATATACCAAGGTGCATCCGGAGTACACTGTAGGAGAGGCAATAACACAAGTGCACTTGAGTGCACTACAAGATAAGGGATTACACAAGTCCACTGGAGCACACTCACGAGTTAGTACTAAACAAGGGTACTGGAATGCACTGCAAGAGAGGGATACCACACTAGTGCACTTGAGTTCACTACGGGATAAAGTACTACTTATCTGCGAATCTTCATGAATGTAGTACATAAGAAAAGAGAACAGGAAGACAAGACAATGAAGGAGACGATGAAGAACCTTAAGTAACTGGGTAATTTTCATGTGCAGACAAGGGAAGGCAGGGCTCGATACGGCTTAAGCTGTCAGTGGCCCTATAAACCCTAACAACAACAATAACGACTGGGAACTTCCGGGCTCGATACGGCGTATGCTGTCAGTGGCCCTGAAACCCAACAGAAGAAGAAGACTGGGAACTTCTGGGAGGCGAAAGTGAACTTCGTACACTCAAAACGGAAAGGCATTGGGATTAGGAGAGAGAAACAGTGTCTCACCAGAAGCTGCGGTGGCGAAACCGAGAAGCTCCAAGGTATGGAAGAGGAACTATAGAAAATACAGTATAGTGTAATATAGAAGGGCTAATACTGAGGTACAAGTGTCATGAAAATACGCGTGTAACACTAAATGTTGGGCAGTACTAGTGTCTTCTTTACAATCTGTCAGTAAATATATGTATTCTACGTTCCTCTATGAGTCGCCTAAAACAATTATGCAAGATTTGAGAATAGAAGCAGAGAGAGAGATCATATAAAAATGGCATGGCTCAAAGCCTTCAATACAACCAAAACCGATATTTAGTCGAATCACAGGAGAGGCAACCATAATGGGACAAGCAATAAGACTAAGAAAGAAACGGTGAAAATTCTCTAGGAACTACATGGCAGTCTTTCAGGAAATGGACAGCCTGTTCCCAGCTGTTCATGTAGGATCAGAGCTAACACACGGACAGACAAGAATATATGCTAGTCCAAAGCTGAATAGGAAGAAATCCCACTATATGTGGGAAGAAATGAAGAAATCATTGAACTCGTCAAAAGCAACGAAACCTATCAGCTAGCTCAAAATCCACTGTAATGACTGTGGATTTTGAGCTAGCTGAAAAGCTTCGACAAATATCTGAAATGTAGCACCTATCTCAAAGAGGAAAAAGAGCGAATGTTGCTCCAGTATTCAAGCAAGGGGCCCGACTTTCAAATTTAAGATAATGGAGAATATCAGGATGGTCCAGCATCTTTAACATCTAGTATGTAGGGCCACATGGACACTAGATCATGTGTTAACGGGACACCATTATAATAATTTTATCTTTCATAAATTGAAAGACCATGCAAGACTAGCGACACTAGCCTAAATTAGGCTATTGGAATAGTATAAAGCTTGGAATTTTGGGTACTACTACTATCCTACTATGTATGAGAGTATAGTTATACTAACACTCTTATATGGGTGTGAAGTATGGATGGTGAATGTTGCAACAAGGAGAAGGCTGGAGGCAGTGGAGATGTCATGTCTGAGGGCAATGTGTGGTGTTTACCTGGAGTTTACCTGGAGAGAGTTTCGGGGATCAACGCCCCCGCGGCCCGGTCTGTGACCAGGTGTGAATATAATCCAGAGAATTCGCAGTTTGGAAATTAGGAAGAGGTGCAGGATTACCAACACTATTATCCAGAGGGCTGAGGAGAGGTTGTTGAGGTGGTTCGGACATGTAGAGAGGTTGTAACAAAATAGAATGGCTTCGAGAGTGTATAAATCAGTACTGAAGGGAAGGCGGGGCAGGGGGTCGGCCTAGGAAAATTTGGAGGGGGTAAAGGAGGTTTTGTTTTGACTTCCAGCAAGCATGCGTGAGTATTTGATAGGAGTGAATGGAAACAAATGGTTTTTAGGACTTGACGTGCTGTTGGAGTGTGAGCAGGGTAACATTTATGAAGGGATTCAGGGAAATCAGCAGGCTGGACTTGAGTCCTGGAGATGGGAAGTACAGTGTCTGCACTGCAGTGTCTGCTTACACTGCAGTATAAGCAGACACTGTAGTGTAAGCACGCCTCTGGCAAGACAGTGATGGAGTGAATGATGAAAGTTTTTCTTTTTCGGGCCACCCTGCCTTGGTGGGAAGCGGCCTATGTGTTAATAAAATAAAATAAAAGAATAACTACTATCCTCTCCATGATTATAATAGATCTGTAAAAGAGCAACTTATTGTTTTCAAGGTTAAAAAAAGAATTCGATGACTATTATTTTTTTCCTTAGTGATGGCTGATGGCAGAGTGACTACGTCAATTTATTCCTCCGAGCTTAGTGAATTATGACAAAACTTTTAACTAAATAGAACAAATACTAACAGAAAAAGTTAAAGACGAGTAGTATATACTAAATTTATATTGAAATAGCACCAGTTTCATCCTCACGTACGAACGAGAAGTCTATCAACAAAGGTTTCTCAGGTACCAGAGTCTCCATGTCAGTCAGTGTTAATGTTGGTTGCAGAGACTGAAAGAAAGCGTCCGGTGTTTTATTTCCCATTTTCTTTGAGATCTTATATTTCACGTGTTTTATCACAGAAATTGTATTTTTTTACATTTATAAATACTACAGAACACTGAATGTGTTCAGTCAGATGACCAATCTACCTACCTACCTACCTACCTACCTACCTACCTACCTACCTACCTACCTACCTACCTACTGAATGATGTTCAGCGCAAATTCTCTTAGTCTGGAGGAAATGACGTTTGCAAACCTACGTCCAGAAACTACCTTAGCATATTTTTTATTCGTTGACTATGGTGGATCAATCTGTAGGTTACAAAGATCAAGCTGAATATCTGGTAATTGGGTCTCTATTCTAGCTTCAATGGGATTATTATATAATTAGCGATTTCAGAGTCTTCAGATCTCTTTCCGAACCCTAAAGACACAGTTTCAATTTTCCCCGAAAAGCTGGAAAAGTCTGTCTCTATAATATCTGACTTTATTTCACGATGAGAAGTATGAACAAACTGAACAGCTTCAGCTTTTTGTACGGAGCTTGAGTGTGTACAGCTTGTGTACAGCTTGAGTGTGTACAGCTTGAGTGTGTACAGCTTGAGTGTGTACAGCTTGAGTGTGTGCAGCTTGAGTGTGTACAACTTGAGTGTGTACAACTTGAGTGTGTACAACTTGAGTATGTACAACTTGAGTGTACAGAGCTTGGGTGTTCTGTTGTCTGTCTCGTTAACTCGGCTTCACAAAATTCAAGTGAGTTGTCATGTCAACCAGGAAAACCCGGGAGCGAAGGAGGTCTTTATCTCACAACTAATATAGCTATAACTAAGTTGCTAAGTTGTCCATTCTGAGGAAAGGAGAGAATTTATCCCCGAGGGGCAAAGAGATGCTGGAGAGATATTCCAGCACTCGGCTTCCAGAAAATTTTACGCCGTGGTAGCTCATTGGATTCTATTTTCAATTCTTCAAGAATACAAATGAATTTCTTACGTCTGTGAGATTTGTTGCCGCCTCTTCTGAAATTCACTATTCTAATAACACTTTCGTGACATCACTCATGTGCAGTATTTGTCAGCATTAATGTAATTCTTGGTGAATAATGCAATGCACTGTAATACAATGCATGAATACTTCTGACATCTTACATGTAACTCACAATCGAATCAAAAGCTCCATGAAAGTCTGAACCTTATGTATTATCACCAAAAGGTTGCATCTTGAGTAATTCTCTATGCACAACAAAATTCCCACCTGTGAACATGAACCTCTGGGTTATGTTCAAAGGTTAATGTGTAGGTGAAACGGTTCATCAATAAAGAAACCCAACTGTTGGCCAAGTGTCTTAATCTTCAACTTTGTATTATGAATTTACTACATACTGTGTATACAGTGTCTCGTGTATTGTCTCATACTGAACCATAATATTATTCTCTTTCTCCACAAGAACAAACTGCTGTTGTGGGAATAAATCACTATGTCCTGTGTCACACAAGACAGTGACTTTCCATTATTTTAGCGGTGCAGAAATCCTTCCTATTTCATATTAAATACTTTGTTGTCCACCTCAAGAATCTCTCGTTTTCCCGTTGATGTTCATTTGGAAAATCCAAAACTGAGAATGAATGGGGCAATTTTAAATCATTTACCAGTTAATGGAAATACTACACCTGTGCGCTCGATTCAGCTCCACTAAACACTTGAGGTTGCTCGAGGTGCTCTATACCACCCAGATACTTCATATATGCTAGCTCTTCTCTGTTTACGCAAGATCAAACTGTTTGTCTGCTGTGTTTTTACATACATAATGATAATATTATTAGAAGTTAATGACCCAAGTGCCACTTGTTTCACCGAGACCTGTAGTTGGTCCGCGGACCTGTAGTTGGTCTGCAGACCTGTAGTTGGTCCGCGGACCTGTAGTTGGTCCGCAGACCTGTAGTTGGTCCGCAGACCTGTAGTTGGTCTGCAGACCTGCAGTTAGTCAGCAGACCTACAATTGGTCCGCAGACCTGTAGTTGGTCTGCAGACCTGTAGTTGGTCCGCAGACCTGTAGTTGGTCCACAGACCTGTAGCTGGTCCGCAGACCTGTAGCTGGTCCGCAGACCTGTAGTTGGTCCGCAGACCTGTAGTTGGTTTGCAGACCTGTAGTTGGTCTGCAGACCTGTAGTTGGTCCGCGGACCTGTAGTTGGTCTGCAGACCTGTAGTTGGTCCGCAGACCTGTAGTTGGTCTGCAGACCTGCAGTTAGTCAGCAGACCTACAATTGGTCCGCAGACCTGTAGTTGGTCTGCAGACCTGTAGTTGGTCCGCAGACCTGTAGTTGGTCCACAGACCTGTAGCTGGTCCGCAGACCTGTAGCTGGTCCGCAGACCTGTAGTTGGTCCGCAGACCTGTAGTTGGTCCGTAGACCTGTAGTTGGTCCGCAGACCTGTAGTTGGTCCGCAGACCTGTAGTTGGTCCGCAGACCTGTAGTTGGACTACTCTGAAAAAACAATTAGAAAGGAATAATGAAATATCATGAGATAAAAATTATTATTATCACACTGGCCGATTCCCACCAAGGCATGGTGGCCCGAAAAAGAAAAACTTTCACCATCATTCACTCCATCACTGTCTTGCCAGAAGGGTGCTTTACACTACAGTTTTTAAACTGCAACATTAACACCCCTCCTTCAGAGTGCAGGCACTGTACTTCCCATCTCCAGGACTCAAGTCCGGCCTGCCGGTTTCCCTGAACCCCTTCATAAATGTTACTTTGCTCATACTCCAACAGCACGTCAAGTATTAAAAACCATTTGTCTCCATTCACTCCTATCAAACACGCTCACGCATGCCTGCTGGAAGTTCAAGCCCCTCGCACACAAAACCTCCTTTACCCCCTCTCTCCAACCTTTCCTAGGCCGACCCCTACCCCCCCTTCCTTCCACTACAGACTGATACACTCTTGAAGTCATTCTGTTTCGCTCCATTCTCTCTACATGTCCGAACCACCTCAACAACCCTTCCTCAGCCCTCTGGACAACAGTTTTGGTAATCCCGCACCTCCTCCTAACTTCCAAACTACGAATTCTCTGCATTATATTCACACCACACATTGCCCTCAGACATGACATCTCCACTGCCTCCAGCCTTCTCCTCGCTGCAACATTCATCACCCATGCCTCACACCCATATAAGAGCGTTGGTAAAACTATACTCTCATACATTCCTCTCTTTGCCTCCAAGGACAAAGTTCTTTGTCTCCACAGACTCCTAAGTGCACCACTCACTCTTTTCCCCTCATCAATTCTATGATTCACCTCATCTTTCATAGACCCATCCGCTGACACGTCCACTCCCAAATATCTGAATACATTCACCTCCTCCATACTCTCTCCCTCCAATCTGATATTCAATCTTTCATCACCTAATCTTTTTGTTATCCTCATAACCTTACTCTTTCCTGTATTCACCTTTAATTTTCTTCTTTTGCACACCCTACCAAATTCATCCACCAATCTCTGCAACTTCTCTTCAGAATCTCCCAAGAGCACAGTGTCATCAGCAAAAAGCAGCTGTGAAAACTCCCACTTTGTGTGTGATTCTTTATCTTTTAACTCCACGCCTCTTGCCAAGACCCTCGCATTTACTTCTCTTACAACCCCATCTATAAATATATTAAACAACCACGGTGACATCACACTTCCTTGTCTAAGGCCTACTTTTAATGGGAAAAAATTTCCCTCTTTCCTACATACTCTAACTTGAGCCTCACTATCCTCGTAAAAACTCTTCACTGCTTTCAGTAACCTACCTCCTACACCATACACTTGCAACATCTGCCACATTGCCCCCCTATCCACCCTGTCATACGCCTTTTCCAAATCCATAAATGCCACAAAGACCTCTTTAGCCTTATCTAAATACTGTTCACTTATATGTTTCACTGTAAACACCTGGTCCACACACCCCCTAACTTTCCTAAAGCCTCCTTGTTCATCTGCTATCCTATTCTCCGTCTTACTCTTAATTCTTTCAATAATAACTCTACCATACACTTTACCAGGTATACTCAGCAGACTTATCCCCAATATAATTTTTGCACTCTCTTTTATCCCCTTTGCCTTTATACAAAGGAACTATGCATGCTCTCTGCCAATCCCTAGGTACCTTACCCTCTTCCATACATTTATTAAATAATTGCACCAACCACTCCAAAACTATATCCCCAACTGCTTTTAACATTTCTATCTTTATCCCATCAATCCCGGCTGCCTTACCCCCTTTCATTTTACCTACTGCCTCACGCACTTCCCCCACACTCACAACTGGCTCTTCCTCACTCCTACAAGATGTTATTCCTCCTTGTCCTATACACGAAATCACAGCTTCCCTATCTTCATCAACATTTAACAATTCCTCAAAATATTCCCTCCATCTTCCCAATACCTCTAACTCTCCATTTAATAACTCTCCTCTCCTATTTTTAACTGACAAATCCATTTGTTCTCTAGGCTTTCTTAACTTGTTAATCTCACTCCAGATAAAAATATTTATATAAAAAAAAACTTGCATAAATTTAGAGAAGAAAAACCTGCTGTCTCATACAGGTACTATAAACCCACTGAAGTTCAGTGACAGAGTAACGAAAATACAAGAAATGGATGTGCGGAGTGTATGTTCCTGGAGTGTAAGGAAGGTGTATAATAGTGTAGCACACCAGACATACTCAAAGAACAAGTGAAAACAGGGAAAACGGAAAGGCTCTGAAACTGATCAGGGATCACATGACCGAGAGGAGACAGAGAGTGATGTTTAGAATGAGCAGACATGTCGGGTGGGGTTCCACAAGGGTCAGTGTTCCTCATAAGCATTAAGACGGAAAACTGCAGAAAACAATCACAGAATGTTAGTGATTGAATACATGGCAGGTGAGTCCTCAAACTCACAGGTCAGTGTGTTAACAACTGGACCAGCTGGCTCCACGTGTTCTCTAATTTATTTGCAATCGTGAATCAACTTCGCTGGAGCCCGACAAAGGGTTAATCGAACTGCTTCAGAGGCG
Source organism: Cherax quadricarinatus (assembly GCF_038502225.1). Classification (NCBI taxonomy): domain Eukaryota; kingdom Metazoa; phylum Arthropoda; class Malacostraca; order Decapoda; family Parastacidae; genus Cherax; species Cherax quadricarinatus. The sequence goes on along the minus strand of NC_091294.1, from coordinate 28,814,436 downwards.
CATGTGTACTAAGCATAACTAGGCACAACATTCAGAATCTTTAACAAAAATCATTTAAAGTTTTATTTGACATCTGCTCGGCTTACCAAAAGTCTGGATCACAAGCCTGGAGCCAAGAAGAAAGTAGAAATTCTCCAATGAAGAAATGTTGGAAGCAAACCCAAGACGCAGTTGCAAGGAAAGATACACACAGACACACACACACACACACACACACACAGACACACACACACACACACACACACACAGACACACACACACACACACACACAGACACACAGACACACACACACACTGACACACACACACACACACACACACACACACACACACACACACACACACACACACACACACACACACACACACGTTAAGGGAAATCAACCTGACGACACTGGAGGACAGGAGAGATAGGGGGGACATGATAACGACATACAAAATACTGAGAGGAATTGACAAGGTGGACAAAGACAGGATGTTCCAGAGATTGGACACAGTAACAAGGGGACAGTTGGAAGCTGAAGACACAGATGAATCACAGGGATGTTAGGAAGTATTTCTTCAGCCACAGAGTAGTCAGTAAGTGGAATAGTTTGGGAAGCGATGTAGTGGAGGCAGGATCTATACATAGCTTTAAGCAGAGGTATGATAAAGCTCACGGCTCAGGGAGAGTGACCTAGTAGCGATCAGTGAAGAGGCGGGGCCAGGAGCTCGGACTCGACCCCCGCAACCTCAACTAGGTGAGTACAACTAGGTGAGTACACACACACACACACACACACACAGACACACACACACACACACACACAGACACACACACACACACACACACACACACACACACACACACACACACACACACACACACACACACACACACACACACACACACAGAGGAAAGATAGAAGGAGTAGAGGGGGAGGAGGGGTTGCACTGCTCATAAAACACCGATGGGGATTTGAGGAAATGGAAGGCATGGACATGATTGGAGAAAGAGACTACATTGTAGGTACAATTCAGTCCGGAGAACATAAAGTAGTCATTGGAGTGATGTATAACCCACCACAGAACTGCAGGAGGCCAAGAGAGGAGTACGAAGAAAACAACAGGGTGATGGTGGACACACTGGCTGAGGTGGCAAGAAGAGCTCACTCGAGCAGAGCAAAGTTACTGGTAATGGGCGATTTCAACCACAGGGAGATCGACTGGGAAAACTTGGAGCCACATGGGGGTCCCGAAACTTGGAGAGCCAAGATGATGGATGTGGTACTTGAAAACCTCATGCATCAACATGTCAGGGACACAACCAGAGAGAGAGGGGAGGATGAGCCAGCAAGACTGGATCTTGTGTTCACCCTGAGGACATCACTTACGAGAGGCCCCTTGGAGCTAGCGATCACATGTTCTGAGTTTTGATTATATAGTAGAGTTACAAGTGGAGAAGGTAACAGCAACTGAAGGGGACAGGCCAAACTATAAAAGGGGGGACTACACAGGTATGAGAAACTTCCTGCAGGAGGTTCAGTGGGACAGAGAAATGGTAGGAAAATCAGTAAACGAGATGATGGAATATGTGGCAACAAAGTGCAAGGAGGCAGAGGAAAGTTTTGTTCCCAAGGGAAACAGAAATAATAGGAAGACCAAAACGAGTCCTTGGTTTACCCGAAGGTGTAGGGAGGCAAAAACTAAGTGCAACAGAGAATGGAAAAGGTACAGGAGGCATAGGACCCAGGAAAACAAGGAGATTAGTAGAAGAGCCAGAAACGAGTATGCACAGATAAGGAGGGAAGCCCAGCGACAGTACGAAAACGACATAGCATCGAAAGTCAAATCTGACCCGAAACTGCTGTATAGCCACATTAGGAGGAAGACAACAGTCTAGGACCAGGTGATAAGGCTGAGGAAAGAAGGTGGAGAACTCACAAGAAACGATCAAGAGGTATCAGAGGAGCTCAACACGAGATTTAAGGAAGTATTTACAGTAGAGACAGGAAGGACTCTGGGGGGACAGACCAGATGTGGACACCAGCAAGGAATACACCAACAAGTGTTGGACGACATACATACAGATGAGGAGGAGGTGAAGAAACTGCTAAGGGACATCGATACCTCAAAGGCAATGGGACCGGACAACATCTCCC
>NC_091294.1:28797295-28802295 GCF_038502225.1 Cherax quadricarinatus | reverse complement strand
TATATATATATATATATATATATATATATATATATATATATATATATATATATATATTATATATATATATATATATATATATATATATATATATATATATATATATATATATATATATATATATATATATATATGTATATATAAATATATATATATATATATATATATATATATATATATATATATATATATATATATATATATATATATATATATATATATATATATATATATATATATATATATATATATATATATATATATATATATATATATATATACAAACTTATATATATAGTTCTTTTGTGAAAAAAAATGTCGAGAAAGAGGCAATTTTTAAACTGTAATTATATTTCTGAAGTTTATGTGTTGTCATATATGTTAATTTGAGTACACGTGATACGCGGTATTATGTATCTGCAGCCAGACACACATTCCAAAAGCTACACTGAATTCATCCTAAATTCGCATATTTTAGATTCATGCCAGCTAACGTCGGTGTGGTTGTAGGACGTGTGTTTTTGTACGCCTCTGGGTTCGTGTACCGTTGTGGCATATATGTAACGTGGAAACATAAATATTCGTGCTTCTAGGTTAGATTAGGTTAGGTTAGGTTAGATTAGGTAAGCATAGGTTAGGCATGGTTAGGGTAGGCTAGGTCCAGTTTAGTTTGGTTAGGTTATGTTAGTATAAGTTAGGCATGGTTCAGGTAGGCTAGGTTCTGTTAAGTAAGGTTGGGTTCGGCTAGGTTTGGCTATGTTAAATTAAGTTAATTAGGCTCGTTTATTTTCGGCTAAGTTAGATTAGGTTATTTTCCATTGAGTAAGGTTAGAATCGATTAAGTTTGGTTGGACTACAGTGACTTACTTTAGGTTAAGTTAGATTCGGCTAAGTTAGGCTAGATTCTGCTAGGTTAGGTTAGGCTAATTTACGGCTTATTGAGATGTCACTACCAAGTAACTCTTAACACCTGCATCCACAGTTCAGTCAACGCAGTCAGTCGGCACGGAACAGCAAGTCCGGCTGCGCTGCGAATACCAGCGCTGTGCGGTAACCCCCGTTAGCATCAGAACATCTCAACCAGCATCTGCTGTTACTCTGACAGGTAACGTCGTTACTCGGAGCGTGCCAAAAAAATATATATGCATTAAAATCCAAAAACAGTTAAGGTCATTTAATTAACTTGTGTACGAAATTTTCACTTAAAATACACTGTAGATTCTCTAATTAATAAACAATCAAACAATGAGAGAACATCAGAGAACACTTCACCTGTTTAATAGTGCAAAATGTGTTCAACATATATGAATATTCAAAGTCGGTACAATGAACCGTGAAATAATGTTGCAAGCGTGTTCAATCATTGGTATTTACTAGACAATAAAAAGTATCTCTCCAATAAATTAAATCTTCATCTAACATTATTATTGCATGTACCACAGATAAAACTGCAACTGTTACTTTGTTATGTTGAATAATAGATCATGAATTGTATGTTTGATATATGTTAATGACAATGAATTAAATTATATATATATATATATATATATATATATATATATATATATATATATATATATATATATATATATATATATATATATATATATATACATATATATATATATATATATATATATATATATATATATATATATATATATATATATATATATATATATATATATATATATACTATATATATAATAGCAACGCTCATCTTGCCATATAGGACAAGTGTAAATTTGTGTATGCAATAATTTCGCCAAAATCATTCTGAACATAAAGAAAAAAAATGTATTTGATTGTGTTTGTTTAGTATTAAATTATTGTAAACGTATTTAAAATATATTTACTTGAGTTAGGCTAAAATAAATTGTTCTTGTTCTAATAAGGTTAGATAAGTTTTCTAAGATTCTTTTGGTGCAAAATTGCAAATTTTTACATGAACATCAATGAAAAAAATATCTTTAAACGTATAAGAGAAAATTTCAGAAAGAACTTAATTTTAAATGAGTTCTTGCTAATTGACCAGTTGGGGGGACATGTCAATTAGTGAGTGGGTGAAAAGACATGACCTGCGGTGAAGCCAAAAGTTTGGGTAGGAAGTACCTTTGTGCTTTGTAATTTCTTATCTTGTGGTAGCGTTCAGTATTAGGTTGGGTGCTGGTATGCACTTCATAAAGGCGAATTTCAAGATTCAACCTCAAGAAAAAGAAAAAAACAGAACAAAAACTAGAAAACCTAGCAACTTTTCTGACCGTTCATTAATACACAGAGAAATCTTGCTTCTAATGGTGTAGAGAGACGCTATTGGCTCGACAGAATAACACTGTGAATGATTCGTCTCTATAGTGAGATCATTTACTAACTTAACTACAAAAGTATCATTTTACCTATGTAGTATAAATGAATTTTATTTCCGCATTAACTTCTAGAGCTTTTCTAATATGCCCACAACATTTTAGTCTTCATTCAGAATTTAAATTCACAAAACAAAAGTTCTTCCACGAAAGGTTTAAAAAGTCTTAAATTTTTACACAGGAAAGAATAGGTTAAGTTACTTCATCCTCCGCAAATTTTCATAAATAAAAGTAGCTTTTCTTTTATAAATAAGCAATGAAAGCTCTTACAAGAATTTTATACCCCAGGTGAGAGTCAGTTATATTGAAACGTAAATAAATACAACGTCTCCTAAAGTCCCATGATGTTATAGCTGGTCAACTAGAGTCCTGTGTAGTCTACAGATATAAGTGTCATAGCAGTAATGTGTTTATTGGTAAAGTTAAGCGTCATCTGAGGGTTTGCATCACTGAATACTTAGATAGATCTATAGTAATCTTTATAGAGAATAAACTTGATTTGATTTGATTTATTAGAACAAGTAAGCAATTAAGTCCCATTTAGTGTCATACACCAACACTGTGAAGTCCCAGATCATACTGTAGACATGTAATCATTCACTGTGGAGTCGATCCAGTACCATTGAGTTGACAACACTAGTCTCTACCTACACTATTAGAGACAAAACTTCCTTGTATAATAATGAACAGTCGTTAGAGGTACTTTATTACTAGCTTTTTCTTTATTCTTATTTTCTTTGCATTATCATATGTTAATTTGATGTTTAGCATATGTTTAAATCTGGTTCTTATAATTGATTTCATCCGACTTCGTACTCTGCCTGATGATGGGGTAAGCTGTCTCCGAAACTCAGGAAATTAAATTTTGTTGATAATGGTATTTCACATGATAGTTACATTTGACTATTCTAGGCAAATCTGTCTGAAGTTGCGAAGGGAATTTCATCAAAGGGATTAATAGATGCTTTGTCAAATTTTATACTTGATTTCAATAGTTATTTTTGAATATTTATTATTTTTTAATGCTTTCTGACTCATGAGTTCTATGATTTGACAAAAATTTTTTTTTGAGTTTTTCAAGATTTCAATGAAACACTTGACCTTTTCCTCATTCTATCAAAATAATAACATCGTTGTATATAATATCACGAATAAAGTGGATAATACTCTATAGAAAGACCAAATTATAGAAGTTAAAAAGCAGATAAGAGGAATGGAGTAACATGACTCACGAAATCGTAATGACATGATTGCAAACAAACCATACCACGGACGGGGATAGAACCCACGATCAGAGAATCTCAAAACTCCATACCGTCGCGTTAGCCACACGACGGTCTGGAGTTTTGAGACTCTCTGATCGCGGGTTCTATCCCCGCCCGAGGTATAGTTAGGAATGGAGTAGTTTTATTAAATAATGAGAATGATTTAGACAAAATTCTTCACATTTTAAGGGATTATAAAAAATTTTTTACGTTCATAATGTCATGACAATCATTCTCCATAAAGAAAAGAATATTAGTAGATTTTTAAGGAAGTTGAAGTCCGAAAATACATTTGGTGAGGTAGTATATTCTGAATTGTTGACATCAAGATAGAAACCCGATATAATATATAATTTTCTTAGATTTTATAAGGATAACTACCCTGAATGACAGACTACGTTTGCTATTGATGCTTCTATTTCTAAACTTTCTAAATTATTTTTTTCCTAAATTAGCACCTGTGACCACTAATGAACATACAGTTAAAGACATATTTACTTTTCATAAAGCAAGTTGCGATTTGAACTTTAATGTGTAATAGCCAGTTTTGATGTTAAGTCTCCGTTTTTTAAATATATCATTATAGACGATATATATATATATATATATATATATATATATATATATATATATATATATATATATATATATATATATATATATATATATATATATATATATATATACATATATATATATATATATATATATATATATATATATATATATATATATATATATATATATATATATATATATATATATACATATATATATATATATATATATATATATATATATATATATATATATATATATATATATATATATATATATATATATATATATATATATATATATATATATATATATATGTCGTGCCAAATAGGCAGAATTTGCGATCTTGGCTTAAATATCAACGCTCATCTTGCCATATAGGACAAGTGAAAATTTGTGTATGCAATAATTTGGCCAAAATCATTCTGAACCTAACGAAAAAAATATATTTCACTCTGTTTGATTATTATTAAATTATTGTAAATAAATCTAAAATATATTTAGTTGGGTTAGGCTAAAATAAATTGCTCTTGTTATAATAAGGTTAGGTAAGTTTTCTAAGATTCTTTTGTTGCAAAATTAAAAAATTTTACATTAACATTAATGAAAAAAATATATCTTCAAAGGTATAAGAGAAAATTTTAGAAAGGACTTAATTTTAAATGAGTTCTTGCTAATTGACCAGTTTTACATATTCGGCACGACATATATATATATATATATATATATATATATATATATATATATATATATATATATATATATATATATATATATATATATATATATATATATATTATTAACACAATGGCCG
>NC_091294.1:28779795-28789795 GCF_038502225.1 Cherax quadricarinatus | reverse complement strand
GAGAGAGAGTGAGAGAGAGAGAGAGAGAGAGAGAGAGAGAGAGAGAGAGAGAGAGAGAGAGAGAGAGAGAGAGAGAGAGAGAGAGAGAGAGAGAGAGAGAATAAAGTTAGTACACAGGGGTTATGTGCTGCGTCTATCCTTGTCTAAATGGTTTACAGTAGAATAGCTAAAGGTTCTCCCCTCCCTGACCTCCAGTGTTAGAAGAAGCCCGAAGATGTGAAAATAGATGTGGAATGCAGTGTATGAAGTGGACATAATAATTATATTAACGAGGAAGCGCTAAATCTGTGAGAGTCATACCTCTACTGGGGAATACGAGTTAATTAGGTTTGATTGTTTGATTCAAGGAATAGAGGCATAGCTCCAATTCCTCGGATCAGGAACACTTCACCAGCATTAAGATACCCATAATTGGAAGGGAAGGTGGAAGGAACTTTCAGTTTCAACAGTAAAGGGGAAAAGAACTGGGGAGACATAATTACAATATACAAGATACAATAATTGTGAAGGTATTGAAATAATGAACAAGAAATAATGGATATAAGTTGGATAAATTTAGATTTAGAAAGAACATAGGTAAGTACTGGTTTTCTAACAGAGTTGTAGATGCGTGGAACAGTCTTCCTAGTGGGGTGGTAGAGGCTAGGACCTTGGGTAGCTTTAAGAAGAGACTGGACGGATATATGAGTGGGAGGGGCTGGGTTTGATTGGTGTCATTGGGTACGGGAGTTATTTCTTGGGGAGCTTTTGGTAAAGATCGTTTTGATAAGGACCTGCCTCGTATGGGCCAGTATGCCTTCTGCAGTGTTCCTACATTCTTATGTTCTTATGTTCTTATTGAATGATATGGCACTGGACATGGAAGAACTAGTGACATGGAGACACAGGTGGAAGGTGGAGACACAGGTGGAAGGTGGAGACACAGGTGGAAAGTGGAGACACAGGTGGAAGGTGGAGACACAGGTGGAAGGTGGTGACACAGGTGGAAGGTGGAGACAAAGGTGGAAGGTGGAGACACAGGTGGAAGGTGGAGACACAGGTGGAAGGTGGTGACACAGGTGGAAGGTGGAGACAAAGGTGGAAGGTGGAGACACAGGTGGAAAGTGGAGACACAGGTGGAAGGTGGAGACACAGGTGGAAAGTGAAGACACAGGTGGAAGGTGGAGACAAAGGTGAAAGGTGGAGACACAGGTGGAAGGTGGTGACACAGGTGGAAGGTGGAGACAAAGGTGGAAGGTGGAGACACAGGTGGAGGTGGAGACACAGGTGGAAGGTGGAGACACAGGTGGAAGGTGGAGACACAGGTGGAAGGTGGAGGCACAGGTGGAAGGTGGAGACACAGTTGGAGGTGGAGTCACAGGTGGAAGGTGGAGACACATATGGAAGGTGGAGACACAGGTGGAAGGTGAAGACACAGGTGGAAGGTGGAGACACAGGTGGAAGGTGGAGACACATGTGGAAGGTGGAGACACATGTGGAAGGCGGAGACACAGGTGGAGGTGGAGACACAGGTGGAGGTGGAGACACAGGTGGAGGTGGAGACACAGGTGGAGGTGAAGACACAGATGGAAGGTGGTGACACAGGTGGAAGGTGGAGACACAGATGGAAGGTGGAGACACAGTTGGAGGTGGAGTCACAGGTGGAAGGTGGAGACACAGGTGGAAGGTGGAGACACAGGTGGAAGGTGGAGACACAGGTGGAAGGTGGAGACACAGGTGGAAGGTGGAGACACAGGTGGAAGGTGGAGACACAGGTGGAGGTGAAGACACAGGTGGAGGTGGAGACACAGGTGGAGGTGGAGACACAGGTGGAGGTGAAGACACAGGAGGAAGGTGGTGACACAGGTGGAAGGTGGAGACACAGGCGGAGATGAAGACACAGGTGGAGGTGGAGACACAGTTGGAGGTGAAGACACAGGTGGAGGTGAAGACACAGGTGGAGGTGAAGACACAGGTGGAGGTGAAGACACAGGTGGAGGTGAAGACACAGGTGGAGGTGAAGACACAGGTGGAGGTGAAGACACAGTTGGAGGTGAAAACACAGGTGGAGATGAAGACACAGGTGGAGGTGAAGACACAGATGGAGGTGGAGACACAGGTGGAAGGTGGAGACACAGGTGGAGGTGGAGACACAGGTGGAGGTGGAGACACAGGTGGAAGGTGGAGACACAGGTGGAATGTGGAGACACAGGTGGAGGTGGAGACGCAGGTGGAGGTGGAGACACAGGTGGAGGTGGAGTCACAGGTGGAAGGTGGAGACACAGGTGGAAGGTGGAGATACAGGTGGAGGTGGAGACACAGGTGGAGGTGGAGACACAGGTGGAGGTGGAGACACAGGTGGAGGTGGAGACACAGGTGGAGGTGGAGACACAGGTGGAGGTGGAGACACAGGTGGAGGTGGAGACACAGGTGGAGGTGGAGACACAGGTGGAGGTGGAGACACAGGTGGAGGTGGAGACACAGGTGGAGGTGGAGACACAGGTGGAGGTGGAGACACAGGTGGAAGGTGGAGACACAGGTGGAAGGTGGAGACACAGGTGGAAGGTGGAGACACAGGTGGAAGGTGGAGACACAGGTGGAAGGTGGAGACACAGGTGGAAGGTGGAGACACAGGTGGAGGTGGAGACACAGGTGGAGGTGGAGACACAGGTGGAGGTGGAGACACAGGTGGAGGTGAAGACACAGGTGGAAGGTGGTGACACAGGTGGAAGGTGGAGACACAGGTGGAGATGAAGACACAGGTGGAGGTGGAGACACAGTTGGAGGTGAAGACACAGGTGGAGGTGAAGACACAGGTGGAGGTGAAGACACAGGTGGAGGTGAAGACACAGGTGGAGGTGAAGACACAGGTGGAGGTGAAGACACATGTGGAGGTGAAGACACAGGTGGAGGTGAAGACACAGATGGAGGTGAAAACACAGGTGGAGATGAAGACACAGGTGGAGGTGAAGACACAGATGGAGGTGGAGACACAGGTGGAAGGTGGAGACACAGGTGGAGGTGGAGACACAGGTGGAGGTGGAGACACAGGTGGAAGGTGGAGACACAGGTGGAATGTGGAGACACAGGTGGAGGTGGAGACACAGGTGGAGGTGGAGACACAGGTGGAGGTGGAGTCACAGGTGGAAGGTGGAGACACAGGTGGAAGGTGGAGATACAGGTGGAGGTGGAGACACAGGTGGAGGTGGAGACACAGGTGGAGGTGGAGACACAGGTGGAGGTGGAGACACAGGTGGAGGTGGAGACACAGGTGGAGGTGGAGACACAGGTGAAGGTGGAGACACAGGTGGAGGTGGAGACACAGGTGGAGGTGGAGACACAGGTGGAGGTGGAGACACAGGTGGAGGTGGAGACACAGGTGGAAGGTGGAGACACAGGTGGAGGTGGAGACACAGGTGGAGGTGGAGACACAGGTGGAGGTGGAGACGCAGGTGGAGGTGGAAACACAGGTGGAGGTGGAGACACAGGTGGAGGTGGAGACACAGGTGGAGGTGGAGACACAGGTGGAGGTGGAGACGCAGGTGGAGGTGGAAACACAGGTGGAGGTGGAGACACAGGTGGAGGTGGAGACACAGGTGGAGGTGGAGACACAGGTGGAGGTGGAGACACAGGTGGAGGTGGAGACACAGGTGGAGGTGGAGACACAGGTGGAAGTTATGAAGAAGACAACATCAGAAAGAAGAACTTCAATGATCTTCAGCCTCTGGAGGAACCGTCTTCTTCTCTTCCACGGGCGATACGTCTCAACATGTTTCCTCTCTGTAATGTTGCATTTTTCACCACTTGTTAGACTTCTAGCCACGTTTCTCCATGTCAGGAAACAGTTGTTTGGCTTTAGAGTGGAAGAGGAATGAACTGGCATGTATAAGGTGGCGGATGCTAGGTACGTGAAAAGTTTCACGAGTGGGTATGGCAGTCATGTTGAGTTAGACAGTGTATGAGAGCTAGAGTGAAGTTAGACAGTGTTTGTCCGTGTAAGTTAGACAGTGTATAAGAGCTGGAATGAGCTACACAGTGTATAACAGAGTGACTTAGAGCTTGCATAACAGTTAGAGTGAAGTCAGGCAGCGACTGACAGTGTGAGTTAGACAGTGCTTGACAGTGTGAGTTAGACAGTGACTGACAGTATGAGTTAGACAGTGACTGACAGTGTGAGTTAGTGACTGACAGTGTGAGTTAGTCAGTGTCTGACAGTGTGAGTTAGACAGCGACTGACAGTTTGAGTTAGACTGTGACTGACAGTGTGAGTTAGACAGCAACTGACAGTGTGAATTAGACAGCGACTGACAGTGTGAGTAAAGAGCGACTGACAGTGTGAGTTAGACAGTGACTGACAGTGTGAATTAGACAGTGACAGTGTGAGTTAGACAGTGACTGACAGTGTGAGTTAGTGACTGACAGTGTGAGTTAGTCAGTGTCTGACAGTGTGAGTTAGACAGCGACTGACAGTGTGAGCTAGACAGTGACTGACAGTGTGAGTTAGACAGCGACTGACAGTGTGAGTTAGACAGTGACCGACAGTGTGAGTTAGACAGCGACTGACAGTGTGAGTTAGACAGTGACTGACAGTGTGAGCTAGACAGTGACTGACAGTGTGAGTTAGACAGTGACTGACAGTGTGAGTTAGACAGTGACTGATACTGTGAGTTAGACAGTGACTGACAGTGTGAGTTAGTGAGTAACAGTGTGAGTTAGACAGTGTCTGACAGTGTGAGTTAGACAGCGACTGACAGTGTGAGTTAGACAGTGGCTGATGTGAGTTAGACAGCGACTGACAGTGTGAGTTAGACAGCGACTGACAGTGTGAGTTAGACAGTGACTGACAGTGTGAGTTAGACAGTGACTGACAGTGTGAGCAACACAGTGACTGACAGTGTGAGTTAGACAGTGACTGACAGTGTGAGTTAGACAGTGACTGACAGTGTGAGCTACACAGTGACTGACAGTGTGAGTTAGACAGTGACTGACAGTGTGAGTTAGACAGCGACTGACAGTGTGAGTTAGTGACTAACAGTGTGAGTTAGTCAGTGTCTGACAGTGTGAGTTAGACAGCGACTAACAGTGCGAGTTAGACAGTGGCTGATGTGAGTTAGAAAGCGACTGACAGTGTGAGTTAATCAGTGACTGACAGTGTGAGTTAGACAGTGACTGAGAGTGTGAGTTACACAGTGACTGACTGTGAGTTAGTGACGGACAGTGCGAGTTAGTCAGTGTCTGACAGTGAGTTAGTCAGTGACTGACAGTGAGTTAGTGACTGACAGTGAGTTAGTCAGTGACTGACAGTGAGTTAGTCAGTGACTGACAGTGAGTTAGTCAGTGACTGACAGTGAGTTAGTCAGTGACTGACAGTGAGTTAGTCAGTGACAGTGAGTTAGTCAGTGACTGACGGTGAGTTAGTCAGTGACTGAGAGTGAGTTAGTCAGTGACTGACAGTGAGTTAGTCAGTGACTGACAGTGAGTTAGTGTCTGACAGTGAGTTAGTCAGTGACTGACAGTGAGTTAGTCAGTGTCTGACAGTGAGTTAGTGACTGACAGTGAGTTAGTCAGTGACTGACAGTGTGAATTAGACAGTGACAGTGTGAGTTAGACAGTGATTGACAGTGTGAATTAGACAGTGACAGTGTGAGTTAGAAAGTGACTGACAGTATGAGTTAAACAGTGACTGACAGTGTGAGTTAGTGACTGACAGTGTGAGTTAGTCAGTGTCTGACAGTGTGAGTTAGACAGCGACTGACAGTTTGAGTTAGACAGTGACTGACAGTGTGAGTTAGACAGCAACTGACAGTGTGAGTTAGACAGCGACTGACAGTGTGAGTAGACAGCGACTGACAGTGTGAGTTTGACAGTGACTGACAGTGTGAATTAGACAGTGACAGTGTGAGTTAGACAGTGACTGACAGTGTGAGTTAGACAGTGACTGACAGTGTGAATTAGACAGTGACAGTGTGAGTTAGACAGTGACTGACAGTGTGAGTTAGACAGTGACTGACAGTGTGAGTTAGTGACTGACAGTGTGAGTTAGTCAGTGTCTGTCAGTGTGAGTTAGACAGCGACTGACAATCTGAGCTAGACAGTGACTGACAGTGTGAGTTAGACAGCGACTGACAGTGTGAGTTAGACAGTGACTGACAGTGTGAGTTAGACAGCGACTGACAGTGTGAGTTAGACAGTGACTGACAGTGTGAGCTAGACAGTGACTGACAGTGTGAGTTAGACAGTGACTGACAGTTTGAGTTAGAGAGTGACTGATACTGTGAGTTAGACAGTGACTGACAGTGTGAGTTAGTGACTAACAGTGTGAGTTAGTCAGTGTCTGACAGTGTGAGATAGACAGCGACTGACAGTGTGAGTTAGAGAGTGGCTGATGTGAGTTAGACACCGACTGACAGTGTGAGTTAGACAGCGACTGACAGTGTGAGTTAGACAGTGACTGACAGTGTGAGTTAGACAGCGACTGACAGTGTGAGTTAGACAGTGACTGACAGTGTGAGCACACAGTGACTGACAGTGTGAGTTAGACAGTGACTGACAGTGTGAGTTAGACAGTGACTGATACTGTGAGTTAGACAATGACTAACAGTGTGAGCTAAACAGTGACTGACAGTGTGAGTTAGACAGTGACTGACAGTTTGAGTTAGACAGTGACTGATACTGTGAGTTAGACAGTGACTGACAGTGTGAGTTAGTGACTAACAGTGTGAGTTAGTCAGTGTCTGACAGTGTGAGTTAGACAGCGACTGACAGTGTGAGTTAGACAGTGGCTGATGTGAGCTAGACAGCGACTGACAGTGTGAGTTAGACAGTGACTGACAGTGTGAGTTAGACAGTGACTGAGAGTGTGAGTTAGACAGTGACTGACAGTGTGAGTTAGTGACTGACAGTGCGAGTTAGTCAGTGTCTGACAGTGAGTTAGTCAGTGACTGACAGTGAGTTAGGCAGTGACTGACAGTGAGTTAGTCAATGACTGACTGAGTTAGTCAGTGACTGACAGTGAGTTAGTCAGTGACTGACAGTGAGTTAGCCAGTGACTGACAGTGAGTTAGTCAGTGACAGTGAGTTAGTCAGTGAGTGACGGTGAGTTAGTCAGTGACTGACAGTGAGTTAGTCAGTGACTGACAGTGAGTTAGTCAGTGACTGACAGTGAGTTAGTCAGTGACTGACAGTGAGTTAGTCAGTGTCTGACAGTGAGTTAGTCAGTGACAGTGAGTTAGTCAGTGTCTGACAGTGAGTTAGTCAGTGTCTGACAGTGAGTTAGTCAGTGACTGACAGTGAGTTAGTCAGTGACTAACAGTGAGTTAGTCATTGACTGACAGTGAGTTAGTCAGTAACTGACAGTGAGTTAGTCAGTGACTAACAGTGAGTTAGTCAGTGACTGACAGTGAGTTATTCAGTGTCTGACAGTGAGTTAGTCAGTGACTGACAGTGAGTTAGTCAGTGTCTGACAGTGAGTTAGTCAGTGACTGACAGTGAGTTAGTCAGTGTCTGACAGTGAGTTAGTCAGTGTGTGACAGTGAGTTAGTCAGTGACTGACAGTGAGTTAGTCAGTGACTGACAGTGAGTTAGTCAGTGTCTGACAGTGAGTTAGTCAGTGTCTGACAGTGAGTTATTCAGTGACTGACAGTGAGTTAGTCAGTGACTGACAGTGAGTTAGTCAGTGTCTGACAGTGAGTTAGTCAGTGACTGACAGTGAGTTAGTCAGTGACTGACAGTGAGTTAGTCAGTGTCTGACAGTGAGTTAGTCAGTGTCTAACAGTGAGTTAGTCAGTGACTGACAGTGAGTTAGTCAGTGACTGACAGTGAGTTAGTCAGTGTCTGACAGTGAGTTAGTCAGTGACTGACTGTGAGTTAGTCAGTGTCTGACAGTGAGTTAGTCAGTGACTGACAGTGAGTTAGTCAGTGACTGACAGTGAGTTAGTCAGTGACTGACAGTGAGTTAGTCAGTGACTGACAGTGAGTTAGTCAGTGTCTGACAGTGAGTTAGTCAGTGACAGTGAGTTAGTCAGTGTCTGACAGTGAGTTAGTCAGTGTCTGACAGTGAGTTAGTCAGTGTCTGACAGTGAGTTAGTCAGTGACTGACAGTGAGTTAGTCAGTGACTGACAGTGAGTTAGTCAGTGACTGGCAGTGAGTTAGTCAGTGTCTGACAGTGAGTTAGTCAGTGACTGGCAGTGAGTTAGTCAGTGACTGACAGTGAGTTAGTCAGTGACTGACAGTGAGTTAGTCAGTGACTGACAGTGAGTTAGTCAGTGACTGACAGTGAGTTAGTCAGTGACTAACAGTGAGTTAGTCATTGACTGACAGTGAGTTAGTCAGTAACTGACAGTGAGTTAGTCAGTGACTAACAGTGAGTTAGTCAGTGACTGACAGTGAGTTAGTCAGTGTCTGACAGTGAGTTAGTCAGTTACTGACAGTGAGTTAGTCAGTGTCTGACAGTGAGTTAGTCAGTGACTGACATTGAGTTAGTCAGTGTCTGACAGTGAGTTAGTCAGCGTCTGACAGTGAGTTATTCAGTGACTGACAGTGAGTTAGTCAGTGACTGACAGTGAGTTAGTCAGTGTCTGACAGTGAGTTAGTCAGTGACTGACAGTGAGTTAGTCAGTGACTGACAGTGAGTTAGTCAGTGTCTGACAGTGAGTTAGTCAGTGACTAACAGTGAGTTAGTCAGTGACTGACAGTGAGTTAGTCAGTGACTGACAGTGAGTTAGTCAGTGTCTGACAGTGAGTTAGTCAGTGACTGACAGTGAGTTAGTCAGTGTCTGACAGTGAGTTAGTCAGTGACTGACAGTGAGTTAGTCAGTGACTGACAGTGAGTTAGTCAGTGACTGACAGTGAGTTAGTCAGTGACTGACAGTGAGTTAGTCAGTGTCTGACAGTGAATTAGTCAGTGACAGTGAGTTAGTCAGTGTCTGACAGTGAGTTAGTCAGTGTCTGACAGTGAGTTAGGCAGTGACTGACAGTGAGTTAGTCAGTGACTAACAGTGAGTTAGTCATTGACTGACAGTGAGTTAGTCAGTAACTGACAGTGAGTTAGTCAGTGACTAACAGTGAGTTGGTCAGTGACTGACAGTGAGTTATTCAGTGTCTGACAGTGAGTTAGTCAGTGACTGACAGTGAGTTAGTCAGTGTCTGACAGTGAGTTAGTCAGTGACTGACAGTGAGTTAGTCAGTGTCTGACAGTGAGTTAGTCAGTGTCTGACAGTGAGTTAGTCAGTGACTGACAGTGAGTTAGTCAGTGACTGACAGTGAGTTAGTCAGTGTCTGACAGTGAGTTAGTCAGTGTCTGACAGTGAGTTATTCAGTGACTGACAGTGAGTTAGTCAGTGACTGACAGTGAGTTAGTCAGTGTCTGACAGTGAGTTAGTCAGTGACTGACAGTGAGTTAGTCAGTGACTGACAGTGAGTTAGTCAGTGTCTGACAGTGAGTTAGTCAGTGACTAACAGTGAGTTAGTCAGTGACTGACAGTGAGTTAGTCAGTGACTGACAGTGAGTTAGTCAGTGACTGACAGTGAGTTAGTCAGTGACTGACTGTGAGTTAGTCAGTGTCTGACAGTGAGTTAGTCAGTGACTGACAGTGAGTTAGTCAGTGACTGACAGTGAGTTAGTCAGTGACTGACAGTGAGTTAGTCAGTGACTGACAGTGAGTTAGTCAGTGTCTGACAGTGAGTTAGTCAGTGACAGTGAGTTAGTCAGTGTCTGACAGTGAGTTAGTCAGTGTCTGACAGTGAGTTAGTCAGTGTCTGACAGTGAGTTAGTCAGTGACTGACAGTGAGTTAGTCAGTGACTGACAGTGAGTTAGTCAGTGACTGGCAGTGAGTTAGTCAGTGTCTGACAGTGAGTTAGTCAGTGACTGGCAGTGAGTTAGTCAGTGACTGACAGTGAGTTAGTCAGTGACTGACAGTGAGTTAGTCAGTGACTGACAGTGAGTTAGTCAGTGTCTGACAGTGAGTTAGTCAGTGACTGGCAGTGAGTTAGTCAGTGTCTGACAGTGAGTTAGTCAGTGA
>NC_091294.1:28774795-28777295 GCF_038502225.1 Cherax quadricarinatus | reverse complement strand
TATATGCAGAGGTTCTAACAGCCAACTGCAGTAGCAAGGGACAGCTGGCCAGGAAAGACAGTCCACTAAGAATAGATGTTTCAGATATGACAGGGACTGAAGGCAAGAACATGTCAATGGAAGGAAACAAAATGCCTCAGAGGAAGCAGATGGAGACTCAGTGGGAGGAGGAAAGGGCGAGGTCAGTTTTTGTGTACGGGCTCCAAGAAGCCAAGGGGGCCAACTTTGAAGAAATAAAACAGGAGGAGAAAAAAATGATTGAAGGCATCATGAAAACAATAGGGGAGGGCAATATGACCCAGGTGACAAATTTTCAGAGAATTGGGTGGTTTGCGAGTGGAAGGATACGGCCTGTCAGAGTAACTTTCAAGGAAGAATCAGTTCGAATCAGGATTCTGCAAGAGAAAGCAAGACTGAGAGACAAAGAGGGGTACCAGAGAGTATACCTCGACTGCGACAGAACACAAGAAGAAAGGACTACACTGAAAGAGAGGGTACAGAGACGCAAGGAGGAACGAGAAGCAATGAAAATGAGCAGGACCCAGACACAGGAGGAAGGGCAAACACACCCCACAGAATCTCCCACCAAAAGACCCCACCCGCGACATTCCCAACGCAACTGAGCAACCTATACTCCAACCCACTCACTGTTCCCTCTGCCACCAACCCCCATATCACAAACCTCACCCCAACAGCTGTCCCTTATGGGCATTCTGACCCCACCCCCATCAACACATACCCCACCTACACCACAGCCCCATATAGGCCCCCACCAAGGCTCTCCCTCCCCCAACCCCAATATACTTGCATGACCACAATGATAGAAAAGAAACTAAAGGTTTGGTACACAAATGCGGATGGAATAATGAATAAACATGAGGAGTGGAATGAAAGAATCAGTGAAAAATCCCCAGACATCATAGCAGTCACAGAAACAAAACTCGCTGAGATAATAACAGACACAATCTTCCCAACAGGATATCAGATCCTGAGGAAAGATAGAAGGAGTAGAGGGGGAGGAGGGGTTGCACTGCTCATAAAACACCGATGGGGATTTGAGGAAATGGAAGGCATGGACATGATTGGAGAAAGAGACTACATTGTAGGTACAATTCAGTCCGGAGAACATAAAGTAGTCATTGGAGTGATGTATAACCCACCACAGAACTGGAGGAGGCCAAGAGAGGAGTACGAAGAAAACAACAGGGTGATGGTGGACACACTGGCTGAGGTGGCAAGAAGAGCTCACTCGAGCAGAGCAAAGTTACTGGTAATGGGCGATTTCAACCACAGGGAGATCGACTGGGAAAACCTGGAGCCACATGGGGGTCCCGAAACATGGAGAGCAAAGATGATGGATGTGGTACTTGAAAACCTCATGCATCAACATGTCAGGGACACAACCAGAGAGAGAGGGGAGGATGAGCCAGCAAGACTGGATCTTGTGTTCACCCTGAGCAGTTCAGACATCGAGGACATCACTTACGAGAGGCCCCTTGGAGCTAGCGATCATGTGGTTCTGAGTTTTGACTATATAGTAGAGTTACAAGTGGAGAAGGTAACAGGAACTGAAGGGGACAGGCCAAACTATAAAAGGGGGGACTACACAGGTATGAGAAACTTCCTGCAGGAGGTTCAGTGGGACAGAGAAATGGTAGGAAAATCAGTAAACGAGATGATGGAATATGTGGCAACAAAGTGCAAGGAGGCAGAGGAAAGTTTTGTTCCCAAGGGAAACAGAAATAATAGGAAGACCAAGACGAGTCCTTGGTTTACCCGAAGGTGTAGGGAGGCAAAAGCTAAGTGCAACAGAGAATGGAAAAGGTACAGGAGGCATAGGACCCAGGAAAACAAGGAGATTAGTAGAAGAGCCAGAAACGAGTATGCGCAGATAAGGAGGGAGGCCCAGAGACAGTATGAAAACGACATAGCATCGAAAGTCAAATCTGACCCGAAACTGCTGTATAGCCACATTAGGAAGAAGACAACAGTCAAGGACCAGGTGATAAGGCTGAGGAAAGAAGGTGGGGAACTCACAAGAAACGATCAAGAGGTATGTGAGGAGCTCAACACGAGATTTAAGGAAGTATTTACAGTAGAGACAGGAAGGACTCTGGGGGGACAGACCAGATGGGGACACCAACAAGGAATACACCAACAAGTGTTGGACGACATACATACAGATGAGGAGGAGGTGAAGAAACTGCTAAGGGACATCGATACCTCAAAGGCAATGGGACCGGACAACATCTCTCCATGGGTCCTTAGAGAGGGAGCAGATATGTTGTGCGTACCACTTACCACAATCTTCAACACATCCCTGGAAACTGGGCAACTACCTGAGGTATGGAAGACAGCAAATGTAGTTCCCATTTTCAAAAAAGGAGACAGAAAAGAGGCACTAAACTATAGACCTGTGTCATTGACGTGTATAGTATGCAAAATTATGGAGAAGATTATCAGGAGGAGAGTGGTGGAGCACCTGGAACGGAACAGGAGT
>NC_091294.1:28767295-28769795 GCF_038502225.1 Cherax quadricarinatus | reverse complement strand
AACCCTTACTTAGAACCCCCACCCCACACTACGCTGTAGAATCCCACAGCACACTGCCAGATCCCCCATCCTCACAGAGCCCCCAGAACACAGAGTTGGAGAGGAAACTGAAGGTATGGTACACTAACGCTGATGGAATAACGAGTAAGTGGGAGAAGCGGCACGAAAGAATCAAAGAGGCATTACCAGACATCATAATTCTCACAGACACCAAGCTCCCAGGACTAATAACAGATGCAATCTTTCCAACGGGATATCTGATCTTGAGGAAAGACAGAAGGAACAGATGGGGTGGAGGAGTGGCACTTCTACTCAAAAACCAATGAGATTTTGATGAGCTGAATAGAGGGAACACAGGAGAAGCTGCATAATAGGAACACAGTAGAAGACTGCATAATAGGAACATTTCAGTCTGGAGTTCCCAAGGTGGTAATTACAGTGATGTGTAACCCACCATAGAACAGCAGGAGGCCAAAGCAAAAGTATGATGAGAGTAAAGTGGCTAGATGGGCTCATGTGACCAGGGCATAGCTGCTGGTTGTCGGTGACTTCAGTCACAAGGAAATTCAATAGGAGAACCTGGAGCCTCATAGGGGCCCGGAAACGTGGAGAGCTAAGATGATGGAAGTGGTAAAGGAAAACCTTATGTACCAACATGTAAAAGACACTACCAGAGAGAGACGAGAGGATGAACCAGCATGACTGTACCTAGTATTCACCTTAAGTAGTGCAGATATTGAGGACGTCACATATGAAAGACCCCTCGGGACCAGTGACCACGTGGTTCTGAGCTTCGAATACATAGTAGAATTACAAATGGAGAGGGAAGCAGGAAAGGCAGGACGAATGAAACCAAAATACAGGATAAGGGATTAAACAGGCATGAAGAATTTCCTGCATGGGGTTCAGTGGGACAGAGAACTGACAGGGGCTCCAAGAAGCCAAGGGGGCCAACTTTGAAGAAATAAAACAGGAGGAGAAAAAAATGATTGAAGGCATCATGAAAACAATAGGGGAGGGCAATATGACCCAGGTGACAAATTTTCAGAGAATTGGGTGGTTTGCGAGTGGAAGGATACGGCCTGTCAGAGTAACTTTCAAGGAAGAATCAGTTCGAATCAGGATTCTGCAAGAGAAAGCAAGACTGAGAGACAAAGAGGGGTACCAGAGAGTATACCTCGACTGCGACAGAACACAAGAAGAAAGGACTACACTGAAAGAGAGGGTACAGAGACGCAAGGAGGAACGAGAAGCAATGAAAATGAGCAGGACCCAGACACAGGAGGAAGGGCAAACACACCCCACAGAATCTCCCACCAAAAGACCCCACCCGCGACATTCCCAACGCAACTGAGCAACCTATACTCCAACCCACTCACTGTTCCCTCTGCCACCAACCCCCATATCACAAACCTCACCCCAACAGCTGTCCCTTATGGGCATTCTGACCCCACCCCCATCAACACATACCCCACCTACACCACAGCCCCATATAGGCCCCCACCAAGGCTCTCCCTCCCCCAACCCCAATATACTTGCATGACCACAATGATAGAAAAGAAACTAAAGGTTTGGTACACAAATGCGGATGGAATAATGAATAAACATGAGGAGTGGAATGAAAGAATCAGTGAAAAATCCCCAGACATCATAGCAGTCACAGAAACAAAACTCGCTGAGATAATAACAGACACAATCTTCCCAACAGGATATCAGATCCTGAGGAAAGATAGAAGGAGTAGAGGGGGAGGAGGGGTTGCACTGCTCATAAAACACCGATGGGGATTTGAGGAAATGGAAGGCATGGACATGATTGGAGAAAGAGACTACATTGTAGGTACAATTCAGTCCGGAGAACATAAAGTAGTCATTGGAGTGATGTATAACCCACCACAGAACTGCAGGAGGCCAAGAGAGGAGTACGAAGAAAACAACAGGGTGATGGTGGACACACTGGCTGAGGTGGCAAGAAGAGCTCACTCGAGCAGAGCAAAGTTACTGGTAATGGGCGATTTCAACCACAGGGAGATCGACTGGGAAAACCTGGAGCCACATGGGGGTCCCGAAACATGGAGAGCAAAGATGATGGATGTGGTACTTGAAAACCTCATGCATCAACATGTCAGGGACACAACCAGAGAGAGAGGGGAGGATGAGCCAGCAAGACTGGATCTTGTGTTCACCCTGAGCAGTTCAGACATCGAGGACATCACTTACGAGAGGCCCCTTGGAGCTAGCGATCATGTGGTTCTGAGTTTTGACTATATAGTAGAGTTACAAGTGGAGAAGGTAACAGGAACTGAAGGGGACAGGCCAAACTATAAAAGGGGGGACTACACAGGTATGAGAAACTTCCTGCAGGAGGTTCAGTGGGACAGAGAAATGGTAGGAAAATCAGTAAACGAGATGATGGAATATGTGGCAACAAAGTGCAAGGAGGCAGAGGAAAGTTTTGTTCCCAAGGGAAACAGAAATAATAGGAAGACCAAGACGAGTCCTT
>NC_091294.1:28724795-28759795 GCF_038502225.1 Cherax quadricarinatus | reverse complement strand
AACTGCTGCAGCATACGGGCGCCTGGCAAACCTACGGATAGCGTTCCGATACCTCAGTAAGGAGTCGTTCAAGACCCTGTATACCATTTACGTCAGGCCCATACTGGAGTATGCAGCACCAGTTTGGAATCCACACCTAGTCAAGCACGTCAAGAAATTAGAGAAAGTGCAAAGGTTTGCAACAAGACTAGTCCCAGAGCTACGGGGATTGTCCTACGAAGAAAGGTTGAGGGAAATCGGCCTGACGACACTGGAGGCCAGGAGGGTCAGGGGAGACATGATAACGACATATAAAATACTGCGCGGAATAGACAAGGTGGACAAAGACAGGATGTTCCAGAGATGGGACACAGACACAAGAGGTCACAATTGGAAGTTGAAGACTCAGATGAATCGAAGGGATGTTAGGAAGTATTTCTTCAGTCATAGAGTAGTCAAGTCATGGAATAGTCTAGAAAGTGAAGTAGTGGAGGCGGGAACCATACATAGTTTTAAGGCGAGGTATGATAAAGCTCATGTAGCAGGGAGAGAGAGGACCTAGTAGCAATCAGTGAAGAGGCGGGGCCAGGAGCTATGACTCGACCCCTGCAACCACAAATAGGTGAGTACAAATAGGTGAGTACACACACTCAGAGCCGGGCTGAGCAACAAGCACAAACACACACAGAACCACCCTCAGCACCCCAAAACCAAACACGTTGTCCCAACACAACCCAAGGCCCCAACCCTTACTTAGAACCCCCACCCCACACTACGCTGTAGAATCCCACAGCACACTGCCAGATCCCCCATCCTCACAGAGCCCCCAGAACACAGAGTTGGAGAGGAAACTGAAGGTATGGTACACTAACGCTGATGGAATAACGAGTAAGTGGGAGAAGCGGCACGAAAGAATCAAAGAGGCATTACCAGACATCATAATTCTCACAGACACCAAGCTCCCAGGACTAATAACAGATGCAATCTTTCCAACGGGATATCTGATCTTGAGGAAAGACAGAAGGAACAGATGGGGTGGAGGAGTGGCACTTCTACTCAAAAACCAATGAGATTTTGATGAGCTGAATAGAGGGAACACAAGAGAAGCTGCATAATAGGAACACAGTAGAAGACTGCATAATAGGAACATTTCAGTCTGGAGTTCCCAAGGTGGTAATTACAGTGATGTGTAACCCACCATAGAACAGCAGGAGGCCAAAGCAAAAGTATGATGAGAGTAAAGTGGCTAGATGGGCTCATGTGACCAGGGCATAGCTGCTGGTTGTCGGTGACTTCAGTCACAAGGAAATTCAATAGGAGAACCTGGAGCCTCATAGGGGCCCGGAAACGTGGAGAGCTAAGATGATGGAAGTGGTAAAGGAAAACCTTATGTACCAACATGTAAAAGACACTACCAGAGAGAGACGAGAGGATGAACCAGCATGACTGTACCTAGTATTCACCTTAAGTAGTGCAGATATTGAGGACGTCACATATGAAAGACCCCTCGGGACCAGTGACCACGTGGTTCTGAGCTTCGAATACATAGTAGAATTACAAATGGAGAGGGAAGCAGGAAAGGCAGGACGAATGAAACCAAAATACAGGATAAGGGATTAAACAGGCATGAAGAATTTCCTGCATGGGGTTCAGTGGGACAGAGAACTGACAGGGAAGTGAGCAAATGAGATGATGGAATATGTGACAACAATATGCAAGGAAGATGAGCAGAGGTTTGTACCCAAGGGTTACACAAATAACAAGAAAGCCAGGATGAGCCCTTGGTTCACCCAAAGGTGTAGAGATGCCAAAACCTAGTGTGCTTGAGAATGGAAGAAGCATAGCAGTCAAAGGACCCAAGAGAATATGGAGAGCAGTCGCAGAGCCAGAAATGAATATGCGCAGGTAAGAAGGGAGGCCCAACGGCAATACGAAAATGACATAGCAGGGAAAGCCAAATATGACCCGAAGCTGTTGTACAGCCACATCAAGAGGAAAACAGCAGTTAAGAACTAGGTAATCACGCTGAGGAAGGAATTAGGGGAGATTACAATAAACGACCGAGAAGTATGTGAGGAGCTCAACAAGAGATTCAAAGAAGTGTTCACAGAGGAGACAGAAAGGACCCCAGAAAGACGGAAAGGTGAGGTCCACCATCAAGTGTTAGACACAATACATACAACCGAGGAAGAAGTGAAGAGGATGTTAAGTGAGTTAGATACCTCAAAGGCAATGGGGTCAGATAACATCTCTTCATGGGTCCTGAGAGAGGGAGCAGAGGCGCTATGTGTACCACTAGCAACTATCATCTATCGAAACATGGCGACTACCTGAGATATGGAAAACAGCAAATGTAGTCCCAATTTTTAGAAAAAGGAGACAGACACAGGCACAGAACAGTGTCACTGATATGTATAGTATGCAAAGTCATGAAGAAGATTTTCAGGAGAAGAGTGTTGGAGCACCTAGAAAGGAATGAGCTTATCAACGACAACCAGCACGGTTTCAGGGAAGGGAAATCCTGTCTCACAAACCTACTGGAGTTCTATGACAGGGTGACACCAGAAAGACAAGAGAGAGAGAGAGAGAGGCATTTTACACAGTTCCACAATAGAGATTAGTGAAAAAGCTGGAGGACCCGGCAGGGATAACAGGGAAGGCACGGCAATGGATCAGGGAATACCTGTCGGGAAAACATTAGCGAGTCATGGTACGTAATGAGGTGTCAGAGTGGGCGTCTGTGAGGAGCTGGGTTCGACAGGGGTCAGTCCTAGGACCGGTGTTATTTCTGATATATGTGAACGACATGAGAAAGAATAGATTCAGAGGTGTTCCTGTTTGCAGATGATGTTAAGTTGATGAGAAGAATTCACTCAGACGAGGACCAAGCAGAAGTGGAACTTGGAGAAGTGTAGTTGAGACAAGAAGTTCCCGAGTATGACTGGAACTTGGAAGTAGTGTAGAGATGGCTGGGTTGGTGCATAGGAATCTGAACAGGCTGCAGGCCTGGTCCAGAAACTGGCTCCTCGAATTCAATTCCACCAGGTGCAAAGTGATGAAGGTTGGGAAGGGCACAGAAGACAGCAGACGGAGCACAGTCTATGGGGCGAGGGACTACAGACCTCACTCAAGGAAAAGGATCTTGGGGTAAGTATAACACCAGGCATATCTGAGACGCACATCAACCAAATAACTCTGGCAGTATACAGGCGCCTAGCAAACCTAAGAACAGCATTCCGACATATCAATAAGGAATCGTTCAGGATCCTGTACACCGTGAACGTTGGACCTATATTGGAGCATGCAGCACCAGCTTGGAACCCACACCTAGCTAAGCACGTAAGGAAATTAGAAAAAGTGCTAAGGTTTGGAACAAGACTAGTCCCGGAGCTAAGGGGATGCTAAGAGAAGAGGTTACGGGGAATCGACCTGACGACAGGAGAGATAGGGGGGATATGATAACGACATATTAAATACTGAGAGGAGTCGACAAGGTGGACAGAGACAGGATGTCCCAGAGATGGGACACAGCAACAAGGGGTCACAGTTGGTAGCTGAAGACTCAGATGAATCACAGAGATGTTAGGCAGTATTTCTTCAGCCATAGAGTTGTCAGGAAGTGGAATAGTCTGGGAAGTGATGTAATAGAGGCAGGATCTATATATAGCTTTAATAAGAGGTATGATAAAGCTCATGGATCAGGAAGAGTGACCTAGTAGCGACCAGTGGAGGGGGGACCAGGAGCTGTGAATCGATACCTGCACCCACAACTAGGTGACTACATACACACACACACACACACACACACACACACACACACACACACACACACACACACACACACACAAACACACACACACACACACACACACACACACACACACACACACACACACACACACACACACACACACACACACACACACACACACACACACATACACGCACACACACACACACACACACACATACACACGCACACACAGAACTAAGTCTCGCCCTTTTTCTTCACTAGCCAGACACCCATTTAACCCACCTCAATAATTCTTCTTTTCCTGCTCTCTCTCTCTCTCTCTTTCTCTCTCTCCCTATCCATACACACTCACACTATTATTCCCCGTTTTTCTTCTTCCATCCTTTACTCACATTCGTCTCATCCGCTTCCTCCACTCATCTCTTCTTTAACTTTCCTCCCCTTTCTTTTTCCACGTTCTCACTTTCTCTGACTTTCGACGTCACCTCATGTAACATTCGTGTACCTTCCCTCTCTTTCCTGCTCTCCTGTTCTTGTCTCTCTCGCACTATTTCTCTCTCTCTCTTTCTCTCTTTTTTCTCTTTTTTTGCTCCCTCTTTCACATTTCAGTTTCTTTTTACTCTTTCAGTCTCTCTTGCATCTTTTCACACTCAACTACACAGTTACTGTCGCACTTTCTCTTACATATATATTAAACTAGCTCTCTCACTCTGTCAGTTTCTCACAATCTACAACTACCTCTCTCACTCTGTCAGTTTCTCACAATCTACAACTACCTCTCTCACTCTGTCAGTTTCTCACAATCTACAACTACCTCTCTCACTCTGTCAGTTTCTCACAATCTACAACTAGATCTCTGACTCTGTCAATTTCTCACAATCTACAACTAGCTCTCTCGTTCTGTCAGTTTCCTCACAATCTACAACTACCTCTCTCACTCTGTCAGTTACCCACAATCTACAACTAGATCTCTTACTCTGTCAATTTCACATATTTCTCACGTCCCTCTCGCTCTTACATCATAGCCATGAACGTTCAGTTCCGTTCACCTTCATGCTTGTTCATCGAAGGTATTATTTCCAGTGCCTCTATGCTCATTTAGACTTTCCTGTTCTTGCATACAGTTACCTGTAAGTTTGTATGGTTGCCTGTTTGAGTGTATAGTTATGTGTTTGTGTATATAGCTGCCTGTTAGTGTGCATAGTTATGTAATTGAGTGTATAGTTACATGTATGAGTGTACTGTCAGCTATTTTTGTGTATAGTTTCATATCTGAAAAATGCACATTTCATACTACGGATAAAACACAGGACGAGACACTTGCTGTTAATCAAGATGTAACTGGGACGATGTTTCTCCCTGTGTCGAGTTTTATCAGTTCATACAGAAGCTTCAATCATCAACACTCATGTATATACTCGTCAAGAATATATACAAGCATTTGTGGCCGAATGGATATGAGCGCTGCCTGGGAATCTTCTCCGTCTCAGTAGCAGTATCGAGTCCTGCTGACTGCGATCTCTCTCTCTCTCTCTTTCTCTCTCTCTCTCTCTCTCTCTCTCTCTCTCTCTCTCTCTCTCTCTCTCTCTCTCTCTCTCTCTCTATATATATATATATATATATATATATATATATATATATATATGTATAAGGAAGTACCATCTCTATAGCTGGATTGGGGACCCTCATCCTCAGAGAAGACAATAAACGTACCTCAGGGAAAAACTCAAGGTTCTCCCTGGAGCTCTTTGAATATTTTCTTCTCCTACGACCCCCATATATTTTATATTCTATGTGAACATTTATTAAAAAACAGAATACATTACAGAAAACACAGACATGAATACAATGGTACAATGTGTTAAAGATCATGAATTTCCTCCAGCTCCTCCGAAGCCGGACGCGAGCCAAGTATGCAGCAAGCATTTCCTCTCTGGATGGCCACGCTGAGGCGCTGGAACATGAAAGTGGCTGCCCTTGGGTCCCTGGTGGTGGCGATGAGTCTGGAACCCAATTCTTTAAGGAAATGTGTAGCATTTTTTCCCCATGATCCCAAGGTTTCTGATCCCACTGGGACAAATTAATACCGTTGGCTTGTGTCCCTGTACTTGCTGATCTTGTACTCCTCCCTGTGGTCAGCAGCTCCTCCCTGTCGCCCCACACTGTGATGGATATAGGTGTCAGCCAGTGTGGACACACAAGTATAGTCCCATGCTAAGAGCTTGCCATTCTTCCAAGGATAGATGGTGATCCCATCGGGGCAGTTTGCTGGGTTGTGGGTATTGTTGGCTGCTAGTGATCGGGGCTCCCTCTCGGCTGGGCATCCAGCTGTAGCAAGGGTTCTCTTTATGATGTCGTTGACTTTATTGTGTCTTGCATGCCAGCCCTTGGTTTTGGAACAGTTAAGACCATGTAGACCGTATTGGTCTGCCTGCACTTCGCTGCAAATACACGTATATTCTGTGTGAATTGGGGCAGCAAGGCGCAGAGCCACTGCAATACGGAGGGTCTTAGGGCCGAGCCGCGTTCCCATTGCCGATATGGGAACTGTTTGGAGGAAGTGCCCGGAGTGATATGCGCTCACAGCCTGGAGACGGGCAGTTTCCCTATCTGATGTTGCAGCCCTGAGCATGTTGGCAAGCACCTTTTCAGCTTGACTGTTTGTGAGCCAGTGCTGCACTAGGGTTTGGTGCTGGAGCAGCAAGAGTCTCCCATTCGGTGATGGCACTGGCATAGCTAGGGTCCTGTATTCCTGCTGAGTCACTGAGGTTATCGGGAAGAATTTGTTTTATCAATTCGTTTGATGCTATGGAAGAGGATAGGAAAACTGGAAGAGCAATCTGGGAGGATCTGCGTACTCCCAGCCCACCAAGCCTGACCGGAAGTGAGGCTTGCAACCACTGTCCATCTTCAAGGGAAAGATTCAATACACTCTCTAGCATGGTCTTAAGGAGAGATTCATATTCCTTGGGTTTTGGACTGCTGAAGGCTGGGGAGCATCTCAGAAAGTAGGTAAGTTTTGGGATTGGCAGGCATCTGATGAGTAGGTAGAAGGCATCATGAGTGTCAATATCTTTCATCCTGCTTTCCATTGTCCGGAGGTCTGAGACTTTTTTTCTAGGATCAGATCGATGGCATTGGACCCAAGAGGAGCACCAAGGAGAGTGCTATTGGCTGGAACAATGGCTCGTGCTCCTGATAAAATGGCGCTAATATTCTTGATCATCTGTCGATTGGTAGAAACTATTTCACATTTGGTGGGGTTTAAAAATAGGCCCAGGCTTTCTCCTATGTCTTTAATTTTACTGATGTCCTCTAGGAGAGATTCTGTTGTGCCAGCCAGTGTACCGTCGTCCAGGAACCAGATATTGAGCTCGCTGGAGAGTGCTTCTGTGACTTCCTTGATGACCAAACAGAATAGAAAGGGGGCGAGAGGGTCACCCTGTTACACGCCCTCACATGAGTCAATTTCATGGTCCCCAAACAATAGTTTGGAAGTCACACTATAACACGATTCTATGAAGGGATAAAGGGAAGGGAAGTTTCTATAAACTGCTTGGAGAGCAGCATCCCTTCTGACTGAGTTGGAAGCTTTGGCGAAGTCCAATTTGACCAAGGCTTTTTAATCGGACATGTTGTTGATATACACTCGTGCTACGTGGGCAGCTGCATCACAGCCCTGTTGAACGCCGAAACCGACCTGAGTTGGTTTCAGCACTGCAGCAGCCTCTTGACTCACCCTTCTTACTGCAGCCTTGGCGACTAGGCGCCGAAGGATGTTGCCCACTGCAGTGGGCCTGATTCCGCCATCCTTTTTCCGGAGGGCGCACAATGAGGCACCAAAGAAAAGGGGTCTGATGGCCTCTGGACACTGCCAGCCAGGCACAGGTTAGAAAATTTGGTGAGTTCAGACAGCAGCCTCTCTGAAACATCACCAAGTGCTGGATTGAGTATTTGTTTTAAGTGTTGAGGCCTTAAACCGGTGAAACCTCCTGCTGAGCTCTGTGGAAATGAAATAGCAGCTTTGTACACATCAGCATCCTGTAAGGTTAGATGTTCTCCGCCTGCTGCAATGTCCGGGAGGTCAATGTTGGTACTGGGAGCCCTGGGTGGGTGTTTGTCCTTCAGAGCTTGCGTCGTGCTGACGTCCTTGGGAGCGATAGTATCCTCACTGGTTATAAGCGTCAGAGCTCTATTTTTTCGCTAATTTGGGCTCTGATTTTTGAGGCGTCGGGTGTCCTGTTGTTGACATTTGCCCGGCGGGTGTTTGACGCCCTAGGAGGGAGACGGATGAGGTTGTCATCCCTTGGGAATGCATTTATTGCCCTAATAACATGTGTTGCTAGTGACTTGTCCCTCCTTGGTGGGACAGCCAAACAGACATTGCCAAAAAGCAAGATGTTGTGCCAGGATCTGCTGTTTGAAGTAGCATCGTTGACTTTCTTCAGATGGTCAGTGAATCTGCTAGCAGCTTGAGGGCGAGCTGCTTTGGGGATGTGTGTCAGAGTCCTGGTGGATGTTAATTTGATTGCAAATTTGAGGTCCTCTGTAGAGGTGGAGTCACGGTAGCTGTCAGCGCTGTCTGCTGGGAGGGGCTGTTCGTTGTTCTCATTTGGAGCTCTCCTGGAGCCTAGAAATCCATTGTGTGCACGGATGTTGCCAGTTGAGGGATTGAGTGCACATTCCCTGTAGCACTCCTGGCAGATGCCTCGTGAACGACAGCTTTGGCTCTGTCGTGAAGATTCCTGGGAACCCGCGACTACTTGTGACATTGCTGATTTCGTGGGGGTGGGGGGGCGCCAGCTGTGGGGTGACGGGTGAAAGACAGCATGGATGCATGGAGGATGAGGCTGGGGGAGTAGCGAGCGGCAGAACTTGTAATTGGTGGGGCACTAAACGGCAACACCCTTGGTCAGGAAGTCAGTGGGCCTAGGCTGGGATGAGGGGAGGGATCAGGGATGAAGGGGGGGGGGAGTGGCCCTGTGCGTTCACTAAAGATGCACATCACTGACTAAATTTTGCTAATTGTTATACACTTATTACTCCATTTATATATATATATATATATATATATATATATATATATATATATATATATATATATATATATATATATATATATATATATATATATATATATATATATATATATATATATATATATATATATATATATATATATATATATATATATATATATGTCTATATATATATATATATATATATATATATATATATATATATATATATATATATATGTATATGTATGTATATATATATGTATATGTTTTTATTATTATTATCACACTGGCCGATTCCCACCAAGGCAGGGTGGCCCGAAAAAGAAAAACTTTCACCATCATTCACTCCATCACTGTCTTGCCAGAAGGGTGCTTTACACTACAGTTTTTAAACTGCAACACTAACACCCCTCCTTCAGAGTGCAGGCACTGTACTTCCCATCTCCAGGACTCAAGTCCGGCCTGCCGGTTTCCCTGAACCCCTTCATAAATGTTACTTTGCTCACACTCCAACAGCACGTCAAGTATTAAAAACCATTTGTCTCCATTCACTCCTATCAAACACGCTCACGCATGCCTGCTGGAGGTCCAAGCCCCTCGCACACAAAACCTCCTTTACCCCCTCTCTCCAACCTTTCCTAGGCCGACCCCTACCCCGCCTTCCTTCCACTACAGACTGATACACTCTTGAAGTCATTCTGTTTCGCTCCATTCTCTCTACATGTCCGAACCACCTCAACAACCCTTCCTCAGCCCTCTGGACAACAGTTTCGGTAATCCCGCACCTCCTCCTAACTTCCAAACTACGAATTCTCTGCATTATATTCACACCACACATTGCCCTCAGACATGACATCTCCACTGCCTCCAGCCTTCTCCTCGCTGCAACATTCATCACCCATGCTTCACACCCATATAAGAGCGTTGGTAAAACTATACTCTCATACATTCCCCTCTTTGCCTCCAAGGACAAAGTTCTTTGTCTCCACAGACTCCTAAGTGCACCACTCACTCTTTTCCCCTCATCAATTCTATGATTCACCTCATCTTTCATAGACCCATCCGCTGACACGTCCACTCCCAAATATCTGAATACATTCACCTCCTCCATACTCTCTCCCTCCAATCTGATATTCAATCTTTCATCACCTAATCTTTTTGTTTTCCTCATAACCTTACTCTTTCCTGTATTCACCTTTAATTTTCTTCTTTTGCACACCCTACCAAATTCATCCACCAATCTCTGCAACTTCTCTTCAGAATCTCCCAAGAGCACAGTGTCATCAGCAAAGAGCAGCTGTGACAACTCCCACTTTGTGTGTGATTCTTTATCTTTTAACTCCACGCCTCTTGCCAAGACCCTCGCATTTACTTCTCTTACAACTCCATCTATAAATATATTAAACAACCACGGTGACATCACACATCCTTGTCTAAGGCCTACTTTTACTGGGAAATAATTTCCCTCTTTCCTACATACTCTAACTTGAGCCTCACTATCCTCGTAAAAACTCTTCACTGCTTTCAGTAACCTACCTCCTACACCATACACTTGCAACATCTGCCACATTGCCCCCCTATCCACCCTGTCATACGCCTTTTCCAAATCCATAAATGCCACAAAGACCTCTTTAGCCTTATCTAAATACTGTTCACTTATATGTTTCACTGTAAACACCTGGTCCACACACCCCCTACCTTTCCTAAAGCCTCCTTGTTCATCTGCTATCCTATTCTCCGTCTTACTCTTAATTCTTTCAATAATAACTCTACCATACACTTTACCAGGTATACTCAGCAGACTTATCCCCCTATAATTTTTGCACTCTCTTTTATCCCCTTTGCCTTTATACAAAGGAACTATGCATGCTCTCTGCCAATCCCTAGGTACCTTACCCTCTTCCATACATTTATTAAATAATTGCATCATCCACTCCAAAACTATATCCCCACCTGCTTTTAACATTTCTATCTTTATCCCATCAATCCCGGCTGCCTTACCCCCTTTCATTTTACCTACTGCCTCACGAACTTCCCCCACACTCACAACTGGCTCTTCCTCACTCCTACAAGAGGTTATTCCTCCTTGTCCTATACACGAAATCACAGCTTCCCTATCTTCATCAACATTTAACAATTCCTCAAAATATTACTCCATTTATATATATATATATATATATATATATATATATATATATATATATATATATATATATATATATATATATATATATATATATATATATATATATATATATATATATATATATATATATATATATATATATATATATATAAGTTTTGATAGTTCAGCTATCAAAACTTTGGAGGCCCAGTCCCTGGACCCATTACGTACCTCTGTAATCTGTAAATACCTTTGTAACTTGTCATGATTGTGACCAGACTTACCTGGAGTTCATTACCTTTGTAAATTGTGAGTTCATTACCTTTGTAAATTGTGAGTTCATTACCTTTGTAAATTGTGAGTTCATTACCTCTGTAACTTGCTCAGCTATCAAAACTTTGGAGTCCAGTCCCTGGACCAATTATGTACCTCTGTAATCTTTTGACTACCGCCCACAGGATGGGTATGGGGTGCATAATAAACATATTAAACTAACACTAACTCAAAATATTCCCTCCATCTTCCCATTACCTCTAACTCTCCATTTAATAACTCTCCTCTCCTATTTTTAACTGACAAATCCATTTGTTCTCTAGGCTTTCTTAACTTGTTAATCTCACTCCAAAACTTTTTCTTATTTTCAACAAAATTTGTTGATAACATCTCACCCACTCTCTCATTTGCTCTCTTTTTACATTGCTTCACCACTCTCTTAACCTCTCTCTTTTTCTCCATATACTCTTCCCTCCTTGCATCACTTCTACTTTGTAAAAACTTCTCATATGCTAACTTTTTCTCCCTTACTACTCTCTTTACATCATCATTCCACCAATCGCTTCTCTTCCCTCCCGCTCCCACTTTCCTGTAACCACAAACTTCTGCTGAACACTCTAACACTACATTTTTAAACCTACCCCATACCTATTCGACCCCATTGCCTATGCTCTCATTAGCCCATCTATCCTCCAATAGCTGTTTATATCTTACCCTAACTGCCTCCTCTTTTAGTTTATAAACCTTCACCTCTCTCTTCCCTGATGCTTCTATTCTCCTTGTATCCCATCTACCTTTTACTCTCAGTGTAGCTACAACTAGAAAGTGATCTGATATATCTGTGGCCCCTCTATAAACATGTACATCCTGAAGTC
Organism: Cherax quadricarinatus; assembly: GCF_038502225.1. Classification (NCBI taxonomy): domain Eukaryota; kingdom Metazoa; phylum Arthropoda; class Malacostraca; order Decapoda; family Parastacidae; genus Cherax; species Cherax quadricarinatus. The sequence goes on along the minus strand of NC_091294.1, from coordinate 28,747,768 downwards.
TACTCAACAGTCTTTTATCTACCAATACATAATCCAACAAACTACTGTCATTTCGCCCTACATCATATCTTGTATACTTATTTATCCTCTTTTTCTTAAAATATGTATTACCTATAACTAAACCCCTTTCTATACAAAGTTCAATCAAAGGGCTCCCATTATCATTTACACCTGGCACCCCAAACTTACCTACCACACCCTCTCTAAAAGTTTCTCCTACTTTAGCATTTATGTCCCCTACCACAATTACTCTCTCACTTGGTTCAAAGGCTCCTACACATTCACTTATATATTTATATATATATTTATATATATATTAATATATAAATATATATATATATATATATATATATATATATATATATATATATATATATATATATATATATATATATATATATATATATATATATATATATATATATATGTAAAACTGGTCAATTAGCAAGAATTTATTTAAAATTAAGTCCTTTCTAAAATTTTCTCTTATACGATTAAAGATATATTTTTTTCATTAATGTTAATGTAAAAAAATTTAATTTTGCACCTAAAGAATCTTAGAAAACTTACCTAACCTTATTATAACAAGAACAATTTATTTTAGCCTAACCCAACTAAATATATTTTAAATACGTTTACAATAATTTAGTACTAAACAAACACAATCAAATATATTTTTTTCGTTAGGTTCAGAATGATTTTGGCGAAATTATTGCATACACAAATTTTCACTTGTCCTATATGGCAAGATGAATGTTGCTATTTAAGCCAAGATCGCAAGTTCTGCCTATTCGGCACGACATATATATATATATATATATATATATATATATATATATATATATATATATATATATATATATATATATATATATATATATATATAGTTTAAAGTCGGGTGTCTCCTTCTTTTCCTTGATGGTGATTGAATTAAATCTACTTTCACCTTCTCCCTTCTCTTTATAGTGTTCTACGTGGTTAGCATGAGTTCTGTCCTCATGTCCAGCAGTGAAACCATTATCATTATTTTTTCGGCGTTTTTTCCCATGTTCGTATCTCTCATTGCTAAGCATGGGTAGGGCGAAACGTATGGGCGAGTCCCCTGACACCCCATTGCTTCTCCTCACCTTGCAGTCAGTAGGTACGTAGATGTTAGTCAACTACTGTGGGTCATCTCCTGACGAATGGTCAAAAAAATACTCTGAGAGATTCAAACTGCTTCATTATGACCTGTTCAGTTGCTCTAATTTGAGATCCCGTAAATGAAAGCCTTTTTTGCTAATATGTATTTTATTTTTTCTACTTTATTAATATTGTTATGAACACAAACTATCTTAGAGTAACCCATTATGCAGTTATTTTACATGTATTGCTGTTTTTATAGCAAAATATCTGAAATAATGCAGTTTGCGGAGTTGTCATTTACAAAGTCACACTTTGTAAATGGTCCAAATCGGACCGAAACGTCGTCGTAAGCTCCTCTCTCTTATGTGCGGGTTATTTGTGTACTGTGTATTGTGTTTACGTCCACCACATCCCCCTCCAGTTGCAGTGTGTCGGTCCGGGTACCATCTTGGCAGGTAGGAACTCGATATTCATCATTTTCAGTAAACCCTCAATTAACGCTACTCAATATGATGCCATTTTTTCTTGGGAATGCGGATGAAAAACAATTACGCCAAAATAGTGTAGTGCGTGTAAAGGCCTTCACAGTGCATGCTATTCATTTCTGGTTGCCATTTCCACTCGCATTTATAAAAATAAATATCGTACTAATTGAGGGCTTTCTGTTGTCAACGTCCTTCCATATATGGTGACCAAAAGTGCGTACAATATTCCTGCACGGGATTCACCAACAATATTCTGGCGTAGAACCCACCTACAGTGACCTAGTTTGGGACACACCAACAATATTCTTGTTTGTGAAGCACCAACAATACTCTTGTTTGTGAAGCACCAACAATATTCTTGTTTGTGAAGCACCAACAATACTCTTGTTTGTGAAGCACCAACAATATTCTTGTTTGTGAAGCACCAACAATATTCTTGTTTGTGAAGCACCAACAATATTCTTGTTTGTGAAGCACCAACAATATTCTTGTTTGTGAAGCACCAACAATATTCTTGTTTGTGAAGCACCAACAATATTCTTGTTTGTGAAGCACCAACAATACTCTTGTTTGTGAAGCACCAACAATATTTTTGTTTGTGAAGCACCAACAATATTCTTGTTTGTGAAGCACCAACAATACTCTTGTTTGGGACACACCAACAATATTCTTGTTTGTGAAGCACCAACAATATTCTTGTTTGTGAAGCACCAACAATACTCTTGTTTGTGAAGCACCAACAATATTCTTGTTTGTGAAGCACCAACAATATTCTTGTTTGTGAAGCACCAACAATATTCTTGTTTGTGAAGCACCAACAATACTCTTGTTTGTGAAGCACCAACAATATTCTTGTTTGTGAAGCACCAACAATATTCTTGTTTGTGAAGCACCAACAATATTCTTGTTTGTGAAGCACCAACAATATTCTTGTTTGTGAAGCACCAACAATATTCTTGTTTGTGAAGCACCAACAATATTTTTGTTTGTGAAGCACCAACAATATTCTTGTTTGTGAAGCACCAACAATATTCTTGTTTGTGAAGCACCAACAATATTCTTGTTCGTGAAGCACCAACAATTTTCTAGTTAGTGAAGCACCAACGATGTTTCACCCTTAAGTTTTCCAACTACTTAAGTTGAGCCAAGTTGGATCCGATTAGAACCACTGTCGACAATAGTCAAAATAAGAGACACACGTTGAATAGCAAGCTTTTATTGTGACAACGTTTCGCCCGGTGTAGTGTTTTATCAGTTCATGATAAAATAATAAATCTCTACAAAGAGCGAAACGATGACTTAGCAAAAACGTCTTCTTCAACCTGTTTCTTTTTCCCCTTAAACTAATATGTCAGACCCTACAAGAAAACGCAATAATTTCTTCTGTGGAGATTGATGTGACATTTGCAAGTTTCAACTCAGTCGTAACTTTTGCAGTTTTAAGGAACTGGTAAAAAAAAACCTCATCCACGGCAGCCACAAATAATGCTTTTAGTTTTGCGTTTTTTTTTTCATATTCATGTATAATTTCTAAGGAAGAGCTGATTCATTTTCTTCGTTGCGTTTAATTCTGAAAGTTTGTCTTGATTATTTGAGTCTACGACTCGAAGTATTTTGACCACATACAGGTAATAGTGATATTACAGAAATATTTCTAGTTAATACTCTTGCAATATTATATTTAAACCATATTTAACGAAGCGTATATTATAAATTCGCGATGTTTTCATGTTTTTTTCGCGGTTAATTAAATTTTAATTTTCTCACACAGAATTGGGCATAAGCGTATATAAAATTTTTAGTGAAGAGTAAACGTGATTAATTCGACAAATTTTGAGGAACTTTTCAAACTAATGTAAAGAAGAACTAATTTCTCACGAACCGATAGACTCTAAGAGTTTTTTTTTGCCATTTCATCACAATATTGCACATAATTACGTTTTAAAAGTACCGCTAACATTTCTAGCATTTGTGAAAAAACATATTCAGCTCTATGGTGTCGATTCGCTCCTGGATGATGTCTGAAACGTGAGAAAGTTCTTGTTGTGAAACTAAGTTTTTTGAAAACGGTTTTTGCTACTTTGGTTCAAGATTCATTTAGTCACGTGATTTAAAACGTCTCATGAATTTATATTAATATATCCCTTGTTTTTTCTGCGTTAGCTATTGTTCACATATTTCTCTGCAGTGAAGCAAGGATATCCAGATGTGTTAGGTAAAATTTGTGTTCATTAATTCTTGTTTAATGTTTGTCCAACACTAATATTGTGGTAGTTTGTTCAATGGTAACATTCTGGAAGTTTATTCTACACTAGCATTCCGATAGTTCAACACAAACACTCTGCTGGTTTGTTCAACACTAACATTCCGGTAGTTTATTTAACACTAACATTCCGGTAGTTTATTTAACACTAACATTCCAGTAGTTTATTTAACACTAACATTCCGGTAGTTTGTTTAACACTAACATTCTGGTAGTTTGTTCAAACTAACTATTACAACCCAGGAGTCCAAATGGCCTGTTATCCTGGGTGTAAAGGGAGCAAAATAAACACAGCAGAAAGACTTTTGACTTATATTATCCTTCACCAAGTAAGAACAGAAGTATGTACACTATATACACTATGTACAACAATAGGTATTAGTGCACTCCACGGTAAGCAAGGCAGAATAGAACCCACTAGAGAGCAGACCGTGCTTCAACCAGCTCTAGAACGGGAATGACAAGGGCAGACAGGAGAGTGGTACCCACATAACCTCTGCGATTGTCAAAACCATCTTCTCATTGGCTGGAACCTGGGTATTGGTTGAACGACGGGGCCCCATCGTCAACCCTCAGTCACCTGGTTCGCTGGTTGGGGGAGATAGCCTGTAAATGAGGGTGTGTACATGCGCCGAATAAAGGTTACGTACTCTTTGCATGCCACACTAACATTCTGGTAGTTTGTTCAAAACTAACATTCTGGTAGTTTGTTCAAAACTAACATTCTGGTAGTTTGTTCAAAACTAACATTCTGGTAGTTTGTTCAAAACTAACATTCTGGTAGTTTGTTCAAAACTAACATTCTGGTAGTTTGTTCAACACTAACATTCTGGTAGTTTGTTCAATATTAACACTGGTTGTCTTAAATGAAGTTTATGTTGAAGGTAATTTTACTCTGATCCTTCAAATTGCTCTCCTTAGCTATCAGTAATATTGAATTTCTACGAGATTCTCATTCATAGTTTAAAAAACTCACACATACACACAGACACACTCACCAGTGAAGAGGCGAGGCCAAGAGCTGTGAATCGACCCCTGCAACTACAACTAGGCGAGTACACACATATACACACTCAGAGAGAACTGCAAGAGGCCAAGAGAAGACTACGAGGAGAGCAACAGAGCAATGGTGGATACACCAGCCGAGGTGGCCAGAAGAGCTCACACGGGTAGAGCAAAGTTACTAGTTATGGGTGATTTCAATCACAGGGAGATAGACTGGGAAAACCTGGAGCCCTATGGAGGTCCTGAAACATGGAGAGCCAAGATGATGGATGTGGTACTGGAAAACCTCATGCATCAACATGTTAGGGGACACTACCAGAGAGGTGAGGATGAACCAGCATGACTGGATCTATTGTTCACCTTGAGAAGTTTGGACATTGAAGATATCACGTACGAAAGGCCCGTTGGAGCTAGTGATCACGTGGTTCTGAGCTTTGAATACATAGACGAGCTACAAGTAGAGAGGACAGCAGGAATAGGACCGGAGAAGCTAAACTACAAGAGCAGGAATTGCGCAGGCATTAGGAACTTCCTGCAAGACTTTCAGTGGGAGAGAGAACTGGCAAGAAAGCCAGTAAAAGAAATGATGGACTACGTGACAACAAAATGCAAGGAGACGGGGGAGAGGTTCGTTCCAAATGGCAAAATAAATAATGGGAAGACCAGAACGAGTCGTTGGTTCACCCAAAAGTGTAGAGAAACAAAAACTAAGTGCACTAGAGAAAAAGTACAGAAGACAAAGGACCCAGGAAAATAAAGAGATTAGCCGAAGAGCCAGAAACGAAAATTCACAGATAAGAAGGGAGGCTCCGCGACAGTACGAAAATGATGTAGCATCGAAAGTCAAATCTGACCCTAATTTGTTGTATAGCCACATCAGGAAGAAAACAACAGCCAAGAAACAGGTAATAAGGCTGAGGAAGGAAGGTGGGGAGATCACAAGAAAAGACCAGGAAGTATGTGAGGAGCTCAACATGAGATTTAAAAAAGTATTTGCAGTGGAGACAGGAAAAACTCCAAGAAGTCAGAACAGGGAGCTACACCAACAAAAGCTGGATGTAATACATACATCCGAGGAGGAGGTAAAGAAGCTGTTGTGTGAACTTGATACCTTAAAGGCGGTGGAACAGGACAACATCTTTCTGTGGGTCCTTAGAGAAGGAACAGAAATGCTGTGTGTGCCAAAAACAAAAATCTTCAACACATCCATTGTAACTGGGCAACTACCTGAGGAAAGGAAAAAAGGAGACAGACACGAGGCATTAAACTACAGACCTGCGTCACTGACGTGTGAAGTATGCAAAGTCACTGAGAAGATTAACAGGAAGAGAATGGTGGAATACCTAGAAAGAAACAAGCTTATAAACGACAGTCAGCACGGTTTTAGGGAAGAGAAATCCTGTGTCACAATCCTACTGGAGTTTTATGACAAGGTAACGGAAGACACGAGAGAGAAGGGTGGGTAGATTGCATTTTTTTGGACTGTAAGAAGGCGTTTGAAACAGTTCCACACAAGAGATTAGTGCAAAAGCTGGAGGATCAGGCAGGGATAACAAGGAAAGTACTACAGTTGATCAGGGAATACCTGTCAGGAAGACAACAGCGAGTCATGGTACGTGGCTAGGTGTCGGAGTGGGCGCCTGTGGCGAGCGGGGTTCCACAGGGGTCAGTTCTACGACCAGTGCTGTTTTTGGTATATGTGAATGGTATGACGGAAAGGATAGACTCAGCAGTGTCCTTGTTTGCAGATAATATGAAGTCAATGAGGAGAATTAAATCGGATGACGATAAGACAGGACTACAAAAAGACCTGGACAGGCTGGGCACATGGTCCAAAAACTGGCTTCTCAACTTTAACCAAGCCAAATGCAAAGTAATGAAGATCGGTGATGGGGAGAGAAGACCGCAGACAGAGTATAGGCTAGGTGGCCAAAGACTGCAAACCTCACTCAAGGAAAATGAACTTGGGGCGAGTATAATACCGAGCACATCTCCTGAGGCGCGCATCAGCCAGATAACTGCTGCAGCATATGGGCGCCTGGCAATCCTAAGAATAACGTTTCGATACCTTAGTAAGGAATCGTTCAAGACTCTGTATATTGTGTATGTCAGGCCCATACTGGAGTATACAGCATTAGTTTGGAACCCATACCTGTTCAAACGTGTCACGAAATTAGAGAAAATGCAAAGGTTTGCAACAAAACTAGTCCTTGATCTAAGGACAATGTCCTACAAAGAAAGGTTAAGGGAAATGTACCTCATGACACTGGAGGGCAGGAGGATTAGGGAAGACATGATAACGACATATAAAATCCTGCGAGGAATTGACAAGGTAGACATAGACAGGACGTTTCAGAGATGGGACACAGAAACAAGGGATGACAATTGGAAGTTGAAGACTCAGATAAGTCAAAGGGATGTTAATAAGTATTTCTTCAGTCATAGAGTTGCCAGGAAGTGGAATAGTCTGGAAGTGACATAGTGGAGGCGGGAGCCAAACATAGTTTTAAGACGAGGTTTGATAAAGCTCATGGAGCAGGGAGAGAGAGGACCTAGTAGCGTTAGGTGAAGAGGCGTGGCCAGGAGCTATGACTTAACCCCTGCAACCAAAAATACGTGAGTACAAATAGGTGAGTACACACAGACACACAGTAGCTCCGGTCCCGTAACTACTTAACACTGAAGACAACACACCCCCGTAGCTATGTTTCTTAAACTACAAATGAGCAATCATATATCTTTTTTTATTTTACTAAACAGAAAAGGTTTAATTTACAAAACAGCAAAATTACGTTTCCATTTTCCTCCCGCACGGTTCAGCGCCTTTTAGTGAGCAGAGGAGAAACTAAGACTCTCCCTTCTCTTCTACAGTCCCTCAAGATTAATAGCCGCGTCGTGACGCGCCTCCAATTGCGTGGTTGGGTAGTTTTTGCTTCCCCTCCTCCTTCCTAAAAGCTTGGTCTTTTGTGTTTGAGGTGAATACGTATGTTGTTTGCGTACGTGGATTGTCAAGCTTTTTATTTGAAATGAGAATTTTACCATAAAGTAAGAGCAACAAATTGTGGGACGCCGACCTAGGACTGACTGCGGCGACCTTGCTGTGTAACACTAAGCTTGATTTTGTGTTTACTATTACGATAGTTGGAAACTTTCGTTTACATATACGTCCGCTTTGTAGTTTTTATTATTGGCAATTATGAACATCAGGAGTAAGCGCGAAGTTCGTAAGGGCCATTTAACGACTGTGAAATGGTACGTAATCACATTTGATTTCCAACACCAACTATAACACCAAACTCTCACCCTCTTCCTTCCCCACACCCTCTGCCTTCCCCACACCCTCTTCATTCCCCACACCCTCTGCCTTCCCCACACCCTCTGCCTTCCCCACACCCTCTGCCTTCCCCACACCCTCTGCCTTCCCCACACCCTCTGCCTTTCCCAACTCTCTTCCTTTCCTACATCCTCCCACCTTCCCTTCCTTTTGCACTGATGCACATACCAACCCCAGCCCTAAATCCACAGTAATAGTTGTAGTGATATACAATCCACTGTCTAACAGGAGAGGCCGAACCAGTAATATGAGGACAAAAACACAGCTAAGCTTGACACAGCGGAAGCAACTAAGTGTGCACTTAAGGCTAAAACAACACTAATACTCATCATGGGTGATTTCCATCACACAGAAATAGACTGGGAGAACGAGAACCTACATGGGAGCCCAGAAACATAGAGAGTTAAGTTGAAGGAGCTTAGGGACAACTAATAAGCCAGAATGTTATTTATATTAGAGAGAGAGAGAGAGAGAGAGAGAGAGAGAGAGAGAGAGAGAGAGAGAGAGAGATAAAAACTGTTCAGTGACGAAGTACTACCTACAACACATTAGTACAAGTAAGCCAACTCCTCCACTGAAGTGAATATAAGTAATATCAGCGATATTTAAGTGTGGTATGGTGAAAATATGGTGTGAGTGAGGGGACAGTGGCAGGCCTTCGGAGTGACGTCACTATTGCCTTCACAGTGAGCATCTAATATTATATGTGTTTTGTGCTATGTACTAGCATCTGGTGCTTTATAACAACGTAGCTGGTACAATGTAACATAGTGATTTGTGTAACATCTTTCTTTAGTAGAAAAGTGGATAGCATAAACAGTGTTTATTAAGTGATAGTGAGAAGGCAACACTTCCAGCTCGTCGGCCACTGCCGCCCTCACTACCCACCCCGCTATAAACACCCCCACCCACGAAACTCCACCCCACCCACGATACCACCACCCACCCTCTCTCTCCTATGAACTTAATTGCAAACCTACAAGCCTCCTCTGGGATGACTTCACATCGCAAAATAGCAAGAATATCTATGCTATCTGGCTATTGTCCCAGTAGTTACTGCAGTGTTTGTGGGTATACCACAAGGGACAAAATTTTTCTTAGATGTAAGGAGCCTACTTGTTCCAACTACTGCCACACAGATTGCATTCCAGAAGAAGAATTTTGCTGCAGCCAGGTTGAAAATTTCAGAAAATTGAAGGATATCCATAATCCTGTGGTATATGTGGATACAAGCCTGGAGCTACAGGAGGAAGGTTTAGAAGTCCTACCTCAGGGACTTCTGTCCAAAGATCAAGACTGCCCTCTTGGGCTGTGTTGTAAAGTTGCAGCTAAGATAATCCATCACAGGGAAGCACTTCATGAGCTCCTCAAATCATTCGATAACCTCCAAGCTATTGTAAAAGGCCAGTGCAAGCCTGCATCAAGTGACGTAAGCTGCTCAGCTGATGGTGACACTATTGACAAAGACTGGAAGTCCCACACTGAGCTTAACTCAGGGGCAAATAACTGGTGGAATTCTGTCATCGCTAAGGCCCCACAGACTGACAGAGTTCAGAACACTACCTTTGGGAATTCTAACACAATTACTCTGATCACCACAGAGGGAACAAATCTTCTTCCCAGCAACGAAGGAAGCCTTGGATCTGTTAATTCTCCTACACCTGACATCTCTGCTTCAGCCACTGCCAGTTCACTTGACAGTGCACATACCATCTCTGATCCTACACCTGTCAGCACACCTGCCGACACTATTCCAGAATCTGGCAGCAGTGCCTCGTCAGCAAGTTCTGAGTCAGGAGTTTCTCCACCAGAGATTGGTGCAGTTAATAATCAGAGAACTATCACTTCACCTGATCACCTACTGCGCCAAAGTACGAACAGCAGGGACACATCTGTCAGAACTGGTAGAGGATGGGGCAGAGGACGTGGAAGAGGACGTGGAGGAAGACATCTACAGTCGTCTCACCCTCCACTAACACAGTTCCAGCGGCAGAACCTGAGGACAAATCTGCAAAACACAGGAGGTGCAACAAATCATAGTCCACCCTCCCTGATACCTAGGCTGTGCTCTCGCTGTCACCGGAAGGGGCACACTGCCAACAACTGCCTGCGAGATACCAGGTGCAATTACTGCTACAAGAAAGGACATCAGGAGGACCAGTGTCGGAAGAAAAAGGAACTTGACAGACAGGACCACCTGTTTAGAGACCTGTTCTCAGAACAAACCAGCAGGATCTCTGAATTGGTGAACACTCTCACACGTCACCCACTCAGTTACTCCTATCCCAGCACAGCAGGTGGTATTGTGCCTTATACAAGACCACAGACCTACTTCCCTGCAGCTGCCTCAGTACCCTACCTCTCTCAAGGCAGGTTAGGCTCCAAAACCTGGTGGTCCCTGGTCAAGGACAGACCTCATTCCACTTCTAAATCGACAGGATGGGAGCACCTCTACTAGTAGTGCTGAACACTTTGCTACCAAAAATGCAAGTTCCTGATCCAGCAAGGGACCCTCCTTGGCTAGCTGCAAGAACTGTGTCAAAACTGTCAGTGGTGACAATAAGGCAGGAGGAGGTGCATTTCCTTCTTAAATCGCTTGACCAAGAAAAGGCTGTGGGCCCAGACAAGTTGTGCCCAAGATTGCTGAGATGATGTGCAGACCAGCTAGCAGCACCTCTAACTCGCATCTTTCAGCATTGCCTAGTACAGTGTAAATGGCCCTCTCTGTGGAAAGAGGCAAATGTAGTACCTCTCCACTAAGTGGCACCAGTCACTGGATGAATCCAAAGTCAGCTGTGTGGTAGCACTGGACATTGCTGGCGCTTTCGACCGGGTGTGGCACCAGGGCCTCTTAGCAAAACTTCAAGCACTGCGAATTGCAGGCTCTACGCTATGTCTCCTCAGTGATTACCTTCATGGTAGATCTCTAAGTGTAGTTCTCAATGGAACGGAATCAGCAAGACATCCTATTGGGGCAAGTGTTCCACAAGGAAGCGTGCTGGGACCATTGTTATGCAATGTCTACTTCAACGACCTTCTTTATCTCATCCCAGAATCACATGCATATGCAGACGACTGTACACTGTCGTTCACTTAAGAGAAGAAATGCCAACTGCTCTAAGCTACATCAATCACCAGCTGAGAGCTATATCAGCTTGGGGAAATAGATGGCAAGTAACATTTGCACCTGAGAAAACGCAAATGATGATTGTCTCTAGGCACCATGATGGTAATGCTGGTGCGGTAGTAAGGATGAATGGGAGGGTGTTGGCACCTGGAGAAGAAGTTGATATCCTTGGGGTGAAATTTGACTCCAAACTAACCATGAAGAACCATGTTGTAAATCTTGCAAACAAGGCAGCTCGGAAGCTTACAGCACTTCGCCGTATCTCGCATCTACTTGATAGTAGGTGTTGCAAGATTCTGTACGAGGCACAAGTACGCTCACACCTTGAGTATGCTCCACTTTCTTGGTTTCCCTGCCCCCCTCTCATCTGCGACTGCTTGACAGAGTAGAGAACAGAGCAAGACGTCTCATCTCTCGCCTGGACCCATCCTGGATAGATCTGTCATTTCAGCAGAGCCTTCAACATAGGAGGGATGTGGGTGGCGTTACTGTTATGTACAAGGCCAATATTGTCAAAGTATCACACTTGGATCCACTTCGAGGACAGCGTGAAAAAAGCTTTTATGCCACAAAACGGGCAGAAAGCAGCAACTTCACTCTGGTTGTACCCTTCTCCAGAACATCACTCCATCTGAGATCATATATACCCAGGATGACTCGAGTATGGAACACATTCGCACAGCATAATGATGTCAACGAGATAAAATCAGTTGATCAAATGAAAATGCTGGCCCACAGATGGCTCCAACTTCATCCAGTTCCCTATTTGTGTGTCTCATAACAATAAAAATGCTTTCAAATGAGCTGATGTAGGTAACAGCTCTTAGCTTGCCAATAAAGTTAGGAATCCTTAACCTGTAAATAGCTTGTCAATAAAGTTAGGTATCCTTAACCTTGTCAAACCCTGTGTAAAAAAAAAAAAAAGAGAGAGAGAATGTGAACCAGTAAGACTGGACCTAGTATTTACTGCATGTATGTATGGCATAACTGTAATAGAATATGAGAACCTCCACACAGTACTGAACGCTGAGTACCTTGTGGACCTACAAGAAGAGATGAGAACTACAAGTTAATGGTACGAGAAATCAGTCTTCAGAAGATGGAAATTTGCAGGCATGGAAGATTTCCTGAATGTAATGTAAAGGAAAAATAGAAACTAGAAGAAAAGTCAGCGTATAGATGATAGAGAACTTTAGGAAGCAAAGGACGAACTAGAACATAGAAGTGAGCAGATAAGCCATAAACGAATATGCTAGGATGAGGAGAAAGACTGAGCGATAATGACTTGCTAGCTAAACCCAAGTCATAATCAAAACACATTCATAACCACATCAGAAGAAAGACGACAGTAAAATACCAGGTAATTCGACTGAAGAAGGAAGGAGGAGAAAGCTCGCGAAAAAAATAGAAGTCTGCGAAGTATTGAACAAAAGATTTAAAACAGCCTTCTCAATGAAAACAGAGACAAAGGTAGATAGCCTAGGTAAAAGAGTACTCCAACAGGTACTACACACCATACACCCAACAGGGGAAGTTAAAATAAACTTTTGATAGACCTCAATAAATATAAGGCAAGGTGTCGAAATGGATTCTACAAGAGGGAGAAGAATCACTGTCCGAACCACTACTGTAGATCAACATGTTCATGAACACGGGACAGTTGCCAGAGTTCTGGAAGACAGCGAATGTAGTCTCTTCATTTAAGGAATGAGACAGAGAGGAAGTGCATAACTACTGACCAGTTTTTCACTGGCAAGGATTGGAGAAGATAATCAAGGGAGTAGAAGAACGCTGGGAGAGAACAGCTGCTTTCATAAATAATAACTAGCACAGGTTCATAGATGACAAGATTGTTCTTACAATGATTTTAGAATTCTGTTACAAAGATAGGCTTGGTTGAAGTGCATCTTCTGAGACTGCAATAAGGCATTTAATGCTGTATCCCACTTGAGGTGCAGCCAGGAATAACAGGAACATAACCCGGGGATGAAGGAATACCTTAAGGGAAGGATACACACACATGAGGCAAAGGATGTCTGAAAGTATTTCGTCCTATACCGTGGTCAGATAGTGGAATAACTTGAACGAAGAAATACTAGTGATGAACTTTAAACTGTGCATTTGTTTAAAATACCTCGCACACACACACACACACACACACACACATGCCGGCATACAGGAAGGTGTATCTCGACGGCGACAGAACACAAGCAGAAAGGCAGAAACAGAGAGAGATGGTACAAAGGCGAAAGGAGGAAAGAGAGGGGATGGAGAACAGAGACAGGAGATCCCAGACACAGGAAGATCAAATACAGCCTCCCTCACAACTTCCTATAGAAGTCTCCCAACCAGGTCAACCCCAGTGCAACCAAACACTCTAAACCAAAACACCCATGCTACATCCAATGCCCCCATCCACTGCATTACAAACTCCACCCCCACAGCAACCACCCATAGTTCCTTATCAGGTCTCCCACTTCCCCAACCCCAACACACCTCCCAGACCACAATCTTAGAAAAGAAGTTGAAGGTGTGGTATACAAATGCAGATGGAATAACAAATAAGTATGAGGAGTGGCACGAAAGAATCAAGGAGACATCCCCAGACATAATAGCATTCACAGAAACAAAACTCACCAGAATAATAACAGATTCAATCTTTCCACCCGGATATCAAATCCTCAGGAAAGACAGAGGGAGGAGAGGGGGAGGAGGAGTTGCACTGCTCATTAAAAACCAGTGGGGGTTTGAGAAAATGGAAGGAATGGATGGCACGGGAGAAAGGGACTACTTAGTAGGAACAATCCAGTCTGAGGGACATAAGGTGATAATTGCAGTAATGTACAACCCACCACAGAACTGCAGGAGGCCAAGAGAAAAATACGATGAGAGCAACAGAGCAATGGTCGACACACTAGACAAGGTGGCTAGGAGAGCACTCCTTGTGATTTCAATCACAAGGAGATTGACTGGGAAAACCTAGAGCCCCATGGGGATCCCGAAACATGGAGAGCCAAGATGATGGATGTGGTACTGGAAAACCTTATGCATCTACATGTTAGAGACACTACCAGAGAGAGAGGAGAGGATGAACCAGCAAGACTGGACCTTGTATTCACCTTGAGTAGTTCTGACATCGAGGATATCATGTATGAAATGCCCCTGGGAGCTAGTGATCATGTGGTTCTGTGCTTCGACTACATAGTTGAGCTCCAAGTGGAGAGAGCAGCAGGAATAGGGTGGGAAAAACCAAACTACAAAAGGGAGAACTACTCAGGCTTGAGGAACTTCCTTCAAGACATTCAGTGGGAGAGGGAACTGACAGGAAAACCAGTACAAGAAATGATGGATTATGTGGCAACAAAATGCAAGGAAGCAGAGGAGAGGTTTGTTCCTAAGGGAAACAGAAATAATGGGAAGAACAGAACGAGTCCTTGGTTCACCCAAAGGTGTAGGGAGGCAAAAACTAGGTGTACTAGAGAATGGAAAAGGTACAGAAGACAGAGAACTCAGGAAAATAAAGAGATTAGCCGAAGAGTCAGAAACGAATATGCTCAGATAAGAAGGGAGGCTCAGCGGCAATACGAAAATGACATAGCATCGAAAGTCAAGACTGACCCGAAGCTGTTGTACAGCCACATCAGGAGGAAAACAACCGTCAAGGACCAGGTAATCAGACTGAGGAAGGGTGATGGGGAATTCACAAGAAACGACCGGGAGGTATGTCAGGAGCTCAACACAAGATTCAAAGAAGTATTTACAGTGGAAACCAGTAGGACTCCAGGAAATCAGAGCAGGGGGGTGCACCAGCAAGTGCTGGATGAGGTACATATAACCAAGGAGGAGGTGAAGAAGCTGCTATGCGAACTTGACACCTCAAAGGCGGTGGGACCAGACAACATCTCTCTGTGGGTCCTTAAAGAGGGAGCAGAGATATTGTGTGTACCGTTAACAAAGATCTTCAACACATCATTTGAAACTGGGCAACTCCCTGAGGTATGGAAGATGGCAAATGTAGTCCCAATTTTTAAAAAGGGAGACAGACATGAGGCACTAAACTACAGGCCTGTATCACTAACGTGTATAGTATGCAAGGTCATGGAGAAGAACATCAGGAGGAGAGTGGTGGAGCACCTGGAAAGAAACAAGTGTATAATTGACAACCAGCATGGTTTCAGGGAGGGAAAATCCTGTGTCACAAACCTACTAGAGTTTTATGACAAGGTGACAGAAGTAAGACAAGAGAGAGAGGGGTGGATCGACTGCATTTTTTTGGACTGCAAGAAGGCCTTCGACACAGTTCCTCACAAGAGGTTACTGCAAAAGCTAGAGGATCAGGCACACATAACAGGAAAGGCACTGCAATGGATCAGAGAATACCTGACAGGGAGGCAACAACGAGTCATGGTACGTGACGAGGTGTCAGAGTGGGCGCCTGTGACAAGCGGGGTTCCACAGGGGTCAGTCCTAGGACCTGTGCTGTTCTTGGTATATGTGAATGACATAACGGAAGGGATAGACTCAGAAGTGTCCTTGTTTGCGGACGATGTGAAGTTAATGAGAAGAATCAAATCGGATGAGGATCAGGCAGGACTACAAAGAGACCTGGACAGACTACAAGCCTGGTCCAGCAACTGGCTCCTTGAGTTTAACCCTGCCAAATGCAAAGTCATGAAGATTGGGGAAGGGCAAAGAAGACCGCAGACACAATATAGTTTAGACGGCCAAAGTCTGCAAACCTCACTCAAGGAAAAAGATCTGGGGGTGAGTATAACACCGAGCATATCTCCCGATGCGCACATCAATCAGATAACTGCTGCAGCATACGGGCGCCTGGCAAACCTACGGATAGCGTTCCGATACCTCAGTAAGGATTCGTTCAAGACTCTGTATACCATTTACGTCAGACCCATACTGGAGTATGCAGCACCAGTTTGGTATCCACACCTAGTCAAGCACGTCAAGAAATTAGAGAAGTGCAAAGGTTTGCAACAAGACTAGTCCCAGAGCTACGGGGATTGTCCTACGAAGAAAGATTGAGGGAAATCGGCCTGACGACACTGGAGGCAAGGAGGGTCAGGGGAGACATGATAACGACATATAAAATACTGCGCGGAATAGACGAGGTGGACAAAGACGGGATGTTCCAGAGATGGGACACAGACACAAGAGGTCACAATTAGAAGTTGAAGACTCAGATGAATCAAAGGGATGTTAGGAAGTATTTCTTCAGTCATAGAGTAGTCAAGCCATGGAATAGCCTAGAAAGTGAAGTAGTGGAGGCAGGAACCATACATAGTTTTAAGGCGAGGTATGATAAAGCTCATGGAGCAGGGAGAGAGAGGACCTAGTAGCAATCAGTGAAGAGGCGGGGCCAGGAGCTATGACTCGACCCCTGCAACCACAAATAGGTGAGTACAAATAGGTGAGTACACACACAGCTGGGACTAAATTTGAGTCTACACGACAGAGAGGCATAACAGATCTTTCAACCACAACAACCCCTCCCCTAAACCCCATAACCATCTCTCCCTCACACACATACACACACACAAGGGTAGACACTCATAGAAGCTTTAGACCCAAGTTGCAATTTCCGCTTTTTATAACTCAGAATTACTGGTATGTATTAGCAGTATCTCGCCCCCAGACCTCCCCCATACACACGAACACACACATATACATACATACACACACACACCCACCTGCACTAGGCGAATACACACACACACACACACCTTCACTAGGCGAATACACACACACACACACACGGGGCCAGGAGCTGAGTCTCGACCCGTGAAACCACAGTTAGGTGAGTACGCACACACACACACACACACACACACACACACACACACACACACACACACACATACACACACACACACACACACACACACACACACACATACAGACACAGGAGCTATGACTCGACCCCTGCAACCACAAATAGGTGAGAAAATAGGTGAGTACACCCGCAAGGACCCCATTATCAAGCGGTCACTCTACCCTCAGCCTTCTTTCCCCTCCCTCCCCTTCTAATCCCATCACACACACCTCCCCAGCTCCTAAGGGTCACTCATCCTTCTCTCCCCCTCCCCCTCCTCCCTCCCCCCCTTAATCCCATCCCACTCTCTCTCACACACATGCACACACATACACAAGCACACATGCCCAAGCACATATACACTTGACACAAACACGTACTCCCCCTTCCCCTAACCACCTCTCTCCCTCCCCCTAGCCACCTACCCCTCCCCCAAATCATCTAACCCCTCCCCAAAACCATCTAACCCCCTCCCCCCAACCACCTCTCCCCCTCCAATAACCATCCTCCACCTCCCCCATAATCATCCATCCCCACTCCCCCTAACCATCTATTTCCCTCCTCCTAACCATCTCTCCCCCTTCCTTCTGTGGAGCAATAGGGCAACCTAGAACTAGGATGAGAACAAAGGGCCCGAAGGACGAATCTGGGAAGGAGGCCTGGGAGGCAGAGCTCAAAAAAAGGGAGGAAGACTGGGGAAAGAGGTTAGATGAGCTTACAAGGAAGATGGAGGAGAGGTTAGCAGCAGAATCCAGAAGATGGGAGCAACATGCCACAGTAGCAGAAGCCAAGATACAGAGATTAGAAGAGGAGCTGAGACATCTGAAACAGCCTAGAGACAAAGATATTACAGAAGTAGCATCAGCAATGTCTACATCAGACACAGACAACGGGTCTGAAGGGAGCATGAAAGCTAAACTGTATGCAGAGGTCCTGTCAAACCCACATGGGGCCAAAACAAAGATAGGGAGCACACTAGGACAGAATGAGAGGTTGGAAGACATTGAAGGAACTAGGACATGTGCAAGGACCTTACCAGACACTTGTGGGGGCCAGGAACAGGTGAGCAGGAAGGACAAACCAATGAGCATAGGGGCCACAGCTAGGGAAGGGACTGAAGGAAGGAACACTCCACGGGAAGGAACTAAAACACCTCAGAGGATGCAATGGGAGTCACAGTGGGAGGTGGAAAGGGAGAGATCAGTTTTTGTCTATGGGCTAGACGAAGCTAAAGGGGAAACTTATGAGGAAACAAAGCAGGAGGAGAAAAAAGCGATTGAAGGTATCATGAAGGTGATAGGCGAGGGAGACATGACCCAGGTGGCAAATTTTCGGAGAATCGGGTGGTTCACAAAGAAAATGAATCGGCCTCTCAAAGTAATTTTCAAGGGAGAATCAACCCAAACCATGATCCTGCAGGAGAAAGCACGGCTGAGAGGCAAACAGGAGTTCATGAGTGTGTACCTCGATCGAGACAGAACACAGGAGGAAAGGATGATACTGAAAGAGAGAGTGCAAAAACGAAAGGAGGAATGGGAGGAAATGAAAAAGGAGAGCAGAATAACCCAGGAACAGGTGGAAGGACAAGCACTCCCCCTAGAAACACCTGCAGAAGGACTCCAGCCACGACACCCCCAAGGCAACTGAACAATCCAAACCAACCATCACATACCGATCCCTCTGTTCCCACCCCCTGCACCACGAACCCTACCCCTACAGCAACCCCCTATGGGAGCTCTTCCTCCACCTCCTCTGCAACCCCCCACAGGCCGCCACCAGGGCTCCTGCTCTCCCAACCCCAGTATTCCCCCAGGACCACATTTACAGTATTAGAACAGAAGTTGAAGGTTTGGTACACAAATGCAGATGGATTAACGAATAAATATTAGGAATGGCAAGAAAGAATTAATGAGAAGTCCCCAGACATCATAGCAGTTACAGAAACAAAACCCACTGAGACAATAACAGATGCAATCTTCCCACCAGGATATCAGATCATGAGGAAAGATAGAAGGGGCAGAGGGGGAGGAGGGGTTGCTCTGCTCGTAAAAACCAATGGAAATTCGAGAAAATGGTATGCATAGACGAGACAGGAGAAAGGGACTACATAGTAGGTACACTTCAGTCTGGGGAGCACAAGGTGGTCATTGCAGTGATGTATAATCCACCACAGAACTGCAGGCCAAGAGAGGAATATGAAGAGAGCAACAGAGCAATGGTGGACACACTTGCTGAGGTGGCAAGAAGAGCTCACTCCAGCAGAGCAAAGTTGCTGGTTATGGGGGATTTCAACCACAGGGAGATTGACTGGGAAAACCTGGAGCCACATAGGGGTCCCGAAACATGGAGAGCTAAGATGTTGGATGTGGTACTGGAAAACCTCATGCACCAACATGTTAAGGACACTACCAGAGTGAGAGGGGAGGATGAACCAGCAAGATTGGACATTGTGTTCACCCTGGGCAGTTCAGACATTGAGGACATCACATATGAGAGTCCCCTAGGAGCTAGTGACCACGTGGTTCTGTGCTTTGAATACATAGTAGAGTTGCAAGTGGAGAGAGTAACAGGAGTTGAATGGGAAAAGCCTGATTATAAAAGAGGGGCTACATAGGGTTGAGGAACTTCCTGCAGGAGGTTCCGTGGGACAGAGAACTGGCAGGAAAGCCTGTAAATGAAATGATGAAATATGTAACAACAAAATTCAAGGAGGCAGTGGAAAGGTTTATTCCCAAAGGCAACAGAAACAATGGGAAGGCCAGAACGAGCCCCTGGTTTACCCGACGGTGTAAAGAGGCAAAAACAAAGTGCAATAGAGAATGGAAAAAGTATAGAAGGCAGAGTACACATGAAAATAGGGAGATCAGTCGCAGAACCAGGAACGAGTATGACCAGGTAAGGAGGGAGGCCCAGCGACAGTATGAAAATAACATAGCATCGAAAATCAAAACTGACCCGAAACTGTTGTATAGCCTCATCAGGAGGAAAACAATAGTCAAAGACCAGGTGATCAGACTGAGGACAGAAGGTGGGGAACTCACAAGAAATGATCAGGAGGTATGTAAGGAGCTAAACAGGAGATTTAAGGAAGTTTTTACAGTAGAGACAGGAAGGGCTGTGGGAAGACAGCACAGAAGGGAACATCAAGAGGGAATACACCAACAAGTGTTGGATGACATACGAACAACCGAGGAGGAGGTGCAGAAGCTGCTAAGTGACCATGATACCTCAAAGGCGATGGGACCGGACAACATCTCCCCATGGGTCCTTAGAGAAGGAGCAGAAATGCTGTGCGTGCCCCTAACCACAATCTTCAACACATCCCTTGAAACTGGGCAACTACCTGAGAAATGGAAGACAGCAAATGTAGTCCCCATATTTAAGAAAGGAGACAGAAATGAGGCACTAAACTACAGACCTGTGTCTCTGACATGTATTGTGTGCAAAGTCATGGAGAAGATTATCAGGAGGAGAGTGGTGGAACACCTGGAACGGAACAAGATTATAAATGAAAGCGAGCATGGGTTCATGGAAGGCAAATCCTGTGTCACAAGCCTTCTGGAGTTTTATGACAAGGTAACAGAAGTAAGACACGAGAGAGAGGGGTGGGTTGATTGCGTTTTCCTAGACTGCAGGAAGGCCTTTGACACAGTTCCCCACAAGAGATTAGTGCAGAAGCTGGAGGATCAGGCGCATATAACCGGGAGGGTACTGCAATGGATCAGGGAATTCCTGACATGGAGGCAACAACGAGCCATGGTACGTGAAGAGGTATCACAGTGGGCGCCTGTGACGAGCGGGTCCAACAGGGTCAGTTCTAGGACCAGTGCTATTTTTTGATATATGCGAACGACATGATGGAAGGAATAGACTCTGAAGTGCCCCTATTCGCAGATGATGTGAAGCAGATGAGAAGAATTAAATCGGATGAGGTTGAGGCTGGACAGGCTGGACATGTGGTCCAGAAAGTGGCTTCTCGAATTCAACCCTGCCAAATGCAAAGTCATGAAGATTGGGGAGGGGCAAAGAAGACCGCAGACAGAGTATAGGCTAGGTGGACAAAGACTACAGACCTCACTCAGAGAGAAAGACCTTGGGGTAACCATAACACCGAGCACATCACCGGAGGCACACATCAACCAAATAACTGCTGCATCATACGGGCGCCTGGCAAACCTGAGAATAGCGTTCCGATACCTTAATAAGGAATCGTTCAAGACACTGTACACTGTGTATGTTAGGTCCATACTGGAGTATGCAGCACCAGTCTGGAACCCACACCTGGTCAAGCACGTCAAGAAGTTAGAGAAAGTACAAAGGTTTGCAACAAGGCTAGTCCCAGAGCTCAAGGGAATGTCGTACGAGGAAAGGTTAAGGGAAATCGGACTGACGACACTGGAGGACAGAAGGGTCAGGGGAGACATGATAACGACATACAAGATACTGCGGGGAATAGACAAGGTGGACAGAGATATGATGTTCCAAAGAGGGGACACAGAAACAAGGGGTCATAACTGGAAGCTGAAGACTCAGACGAGTCACAGGGACGTTAGGAAGTATTTCTTCAGTCATAGAGTCGTTAGGAAGTGGAATAGCCTACCAAGTGAAGTAAGGAACCATACATAGTTTTAAGAAGAGGTATGACAAAGCTCAGGAAGCAGAGACGGAGAGGACCCAGTAGCAATCAGTGAAGAGGCGGGGCCAGGAGCTGAGTCTCGACCCCTGCAACCACAATTAGGTGAGTACAATTAGTTGAATACACACACACACACACACACACACACACACACACACACTAAACATTCATTACCAACACTGAAAAACATAACCTGAACTTTATGACAAACTTGCTTGTTAGTAAATAAGAAATTTCTTCTCTACCGAGAGGCGAGAATCAATAAATCTCGTGAGAGAGAGAGAGAGAGAGAGAGAGAGAGAGAGAGAGAGAGAGAGAGAGAGAGAGAGAGAGAGAGAGACAGAGAGAGAGACATCGTCTGTGATCAACCAGGTTATTGGTGAATGCTTCTGCAAAGTGAGATTCAAAATGCTTTATGGACCATTTCCGCAGAGACTTAGAGTAATTCCCACACACCCAGGTTAATTCAACAGTGACCTGGGTTAATTCCCACAGTGACCTGGGTTAATTCAACAGTGACCTGGGTTAATTCCCACAGTGACCTGGGTTAATTCAACAGTGACCTGGGTTAATTCCCACAGTGACCTGGGTTAATTCAACAGTGACCTGGGTTAATTCCCACAGTGACCTGGGTTAATTCAACAGTGACCTGGGTTAATTCCCACAGTGACCTGGGTTAATTCAACAGTGACCTGGGTTAATTCCCACAGTGGCCTGGGTTAATTCAAGAGTGACCTGGGTTAATTCCCACAGTGACCTGGGTTAATTCAACAGTGACCTGGGTTAATTCCCACAGTGGCCTGGGTTAATTCAACAGTGACCTGGGTTAATTCCCACAGTGACCTGGGTTAATTCAACAGTGACCTGGGTTAATTCCCACAGTGGCCTGGGTTAATTCAACAGTGACCTGGGTTAATTCCCACAGTGACCTGGGTTAATTCAACAGTGACCTGGGTTAATTCCCACAGTGGCCTGGGTTAATTCCCACAGTGACCTGGGTTAATTCCCACAGTGACCTGGGTTAATTCCCACAGTGACCTGGGTTAATTCCCACAGTGACCTGGGTTAATTCCCACAGTGACCTGGGTTAATTCCCACAGTGACCTGGGTTAATTCCCACAGTGACTTGGGTTAATTCCCACAGTGACCTGGGTTAATTCCCACAGTGACC